>NC_037647.1:6816875-7116875 GCF_003254395.2 Apis mellifera | reverse complement strand
GAGGCCAATCTCTCGACGCGGAATGGAACAGCGACGAGCAAATCACGCCGCCGAGAATCCTCACCGAGGATTTCTCCTCTTTTTATCGCCACGCGCAATCGATCGGATTAATCTCCCAACCATCGAAATCTCCCTCTCCGTCGAAGGGTCCAATTTTTAATTACATCCGGCGAAATATCATCGAGCGAATCTGTACGAAAGGGGAACTCGAAGCCAGTACGATAACCGTGGCCTCGTTCGCAGGCAGAGAGGAAGAGAGAGAGAGAAACACGTGTCAACCGTGTCGAATCCGGTCCGCTGACTTTTTAAAAACCTTTCCAAAGGTGGGATACCATTCGATCGCGCTTTCCAGATAAACCGCAGTCTCTTTATTTCAAAGAGACGGAGGAGGGCGGTGCAGGAGGTTGGTTTTTGCTCGTAACCCCGGAGAATCGTGGACGAAAACGCGTGGAGACACGAGAGAGGAGCGAAGGCGACGAGAACGCACAGATCAAATGACATTTCTTCCTTTTTTCCCCCTTTTCTTCTCTTTTTTTTTTTTTTAACGAATCCCTTTTTTCTCTCGAATTTCCGATCTCTTTTCTCCGGCTTTATTACGAGCATATGTCTCAAGTATATAGTTTGAGGATCCATGTTTAGAATAGGAAATTGATCGTTTTCGAGAGGAGGAGGAGGGGCGAGAAGTTATACATTATTTTCGAGAAGTTGTTACGATCTTCGTTGCTGCTCGATCGATTTCTTCCCAACTCTCTCCAACTTCTTTTTCTTCTTTCCTCCTTGGACTTGGACGGACGTTTAATTGGATGAGCCGAGGAGACATCGACCGGCGAAACGACCGTCCTGCGTAACAATGGAGGCCCACCCAACTTTTTTGCGCCGCGGTTACGGCGCGATGCACTCGTGCTCGCTGCTTCTCCAAGTCGAAGGTAGCGGCATCGAGAGATCGATCTCGATGTAAAAGCTCGATTATATATAAATCTTTCCCTTTTCCCGATATTTTCAAATATCCGGCTATTTATCTTATATTTTTCTCTCTCTCTCTTTTTCTCAGTCTCGATTATAAAGGAAAGATAAGGGAAAAATAGAAACCAGGGTTCCTCCCGTTCGTTCGTTCGTTCGTTCGGGGTTCCAACGAATCGAAGTGACTTTCCTCGCGCTATCTCGTCAAGAAGTTGATTATTTTACGAACACCTCCAGGAGAGATCCAATCTTCGCTATCGCGATCGAAACGAAGCGACGTATCTCTCCTTCTCTCGATTCGAGTTGGCCATCTCTCGCTCGCTCCCTCTCGTTGACCAGACGGACCGGGTTTACAGCTTTTCAATATCTAATCGAGCGAACAAATTATGCCGACCCGTGGCGCATCGGTGACGCGGAATGATGGATCGTTCGCGTGATCACTCGCCAGTGATGCACTCGCTCCACATTCTGAAACATTCTGAAAACTTGGAGACCTAATTTTTTTTTTTTCACTTCCACAAAAAATTGCCGTCCTTCTCGAGATCGATGAATCTTTTACATTCCGCGGAATCGGGGAAAATAATTGGCTCGAGAAGGTTTTGTTTCGAATCATTGATCGAAAACAAATTCGAGGCGGAAATTCGAGCTCGTCCCCCCTCCCTGAAAAGTAGATCGTGAAAGCCGTCCAAAGGAAAAGTTGGAAAGCGAAATTTTGAAAATTCGAATCCTTTCGAGTAGAAAGTTCGCCGCGATGCAATTAAAACTTTCGATATGTAATAGGATTCGCGACGGAATTAATGGATACGGAATTATCGTCGATGGCCTGAATCGATAATTCGAAACGATGCCCCAATCCACTGACCGAGATCCAATCGAATACACGAATCCATCCTCGAAAAGTGGACGAAACGTTCGTTTCAAAAACTTAACGCAAACTTCGAGAATCAGATCCATTCTTCGACACTTTTCAACGATCAACGGAATGGAATGAAAGATGTTTTAAGAAAACACCGCATCGTCTCGTAATCCGGGATGCGCCGCCAAATTACGAGACGATCGATCGAAGAGGAGATTCGTGATATTTTTCGATAAGTGTTGGTCGTCAGAAAAATGTGGAACGTTTAACGAGTGGAAGAGGGCGGGAATTACGAAAATTGCGCGGGAGGATATCTGGAAAGGGAGAGAGGAGGCTAACGCTATTAATATTACGAGGCCGTGTTTCGACGTACGTGCCTCAGGATAGCTCGAAACGATCCAGACCTCTCTCTTATCTACCCCTCTCCCCTCCTCGACGCGCCCACCAACGCGCATCCTTAAGGATTCAACGAGTACACGGCTTATCTCGGTCAGGGGAGAAGCTATGGCGGCTATAGGGGAAAATGAGATTCGTATAACCGTGGATCTATGCATAGTGGATGGTACCAGTCATCTCGAATGTTCTTGCGCGGATATACGACGCGTATTAACCGGTTACCGACCCTTCGATCCTCGATGCTAACTAAACTTGCGATTGTTTCGAGTTTTACTTACTGCTTCCTTCAAAAATATATTTTCGATCGACGCTTATTTCAAATTATTCTCTCTCTTATGCATAGCGAGTACGAAGAGATCGTCTCGATCGTTCCTCCAATTCCTCGTCGATCGACGAGAAAAAGCATGATATTACACCACGTTTATTCTTCCTTCTCTTTTTTATTTTTCCTTCTCTTTTTCTCTTCTCCCTATTTTTTTTCTATTCTTTCTTTTTTATTTTTTTTTGTTTCAAATCCCTTGCCGATATCGCGGAGGGATACGCGTATCCCGGTGATTTATATGGAAAAGGTCGATGGATGCAGCTGGATCCGCGCCAAATTCGTTCGTTTTTGCTCCGACTTTATGAACGTGTCACGCAGAGCCCTCCCTCCCTCCCTCCCCGTTCCCGATGATGCTGTTAGCGGTGAAAACTAATTTCGCCCCGCCGATGCGAACTTTAATCTGCATTCGATTAAGTCGAATCGAACGGATCCTCCGATCAATTATCCGTTTTCAGCTCCCAAGGATCGATCAAAATCGGAGTCCGACCACCATTTCTTTCCGAGATTCACTTCTTACAAGGTCGGCGATTGCAATCGAAAAATGGATGTATAAATCGCAGAAGAACTTTGAGCTTTGAGGATACGAAATTCGAAGAAGTTTATTATATATATTATATATCTTAGAAAAATATATACGTTGGATCGAGGTTTTCCAGTGTGAAAACTTTCAACATTGTTGCTATTGTATCCATCAAGCTACTCCTCCTCGAGGAGTATTCAATTTTCAAATCAATTAAGAGGAAGCTAGTCGAAGCGAGACGAGATCGGTAACGAGGTGGGACCGATCTGACGAGTGGCCGAGAAAAGGAAGGATCCACTTATATTATATATATATATAGAAGATGCCTTTACCGGTAGCCGGTCACCGGTGTTTAATACCACGATAGTGATTTATATCTGGCGAAGAGAAAGAGCGAGAGCGAGAGAGGCGTAATGCACTCTCGGAAGCAGAGAATCGAGGCGAAACGATCCAGACGTTGCAAAGCGCTCCACATCCTCGTCCTTGTTCCCCGGTGATCTAATTATAATTTATCGAATTCCTTAGCCGGGAGGGCATCCAGCCGGGAGGGAATTGTAATAAGCGACGGTCTAATGACTAATGACCGGCCACGGCAACGGCCAGAAAACGGTGTGATTTATTTCCGGTACCGGCAGTTGTTGCGTTGTAATCCGGATGGCTCGATGGGAAAATAGAGTGGCGCGAGGTATACCGGTGTAATATCCATCCAACGATAATTAATTATCCGCGGGGCGGGCTGTCGATAAAAACTGCGCTCGGATCCCCCGCTTTGGATCAAATAGACCATCCCCCCTCCCCGGACACGGGGTTAGATTTTAATGCTGTACACGTAGGATGGATCGTCCGTGTTTCTACCGTGTTAGTTTTTGAATATTTTTTTTTTTCTTTTTGCCTCGAAAGAATAGAACAGATTTTTCTTTCTTCTTTGTTTTTCAATTGAATAAGAGTTGATGATCGAAAGGAGAGATAATTTTATTATTATTCTTTTTGGAAATTACGATTTTTATGAGATGGAAGGGGGATAGGAAATCTTTCCATGTGCGTTGAAAATTGAAGCTTGAGAGCAGATATAAAAGAGAGGATGAGATACAAGTGCATTATCGTGCAGTATCGCGATAGATACGTTGTTGTACGCGTTATGAGAAGAAAGGGAACCGCGAAGACACGATTAAAAATACAGATTGTAGGACGCGAGTAGCCGAGAAACCGACAGACATACATATATATATATATCATTTATAGGAGAAAAATAATTTTCCAGCAGCAAGTAAAAGCGTGGAAAAGAGAAGGCAACGTTTGCAACATTTTACTCGCAAATCACCACCGACAACGAGATTCATACGTATTCCTTTTTAACCCGGTCGAATGACTTTTATAGCGACTAGACTCGGCAAGCGAGAAAAAGATTCGGCGAGTTGAGGCAAATCGGGGACCGATTTGAATGGGAAATGTCGCCAGAGAACTTGGCCGAACTTCGCCAACGGTGTGGAACAAATTCAAAGGAGGAGGAAGGAAGGAAGGAAGGAAGGAAGGGGCACGCGTCTTAAGAGCGTTAAACAACTAGAAGAAAGGGAAAAAAGGAGGGAGAAAGTTAGGCTTTCGCTATATACCGGGGCGAAACAATTAGGGAAGGCGAGTCGAAGAAGGAGCGAAGCCGCCCATGGTGGAAGCTTCTTGCAGCCTTCTTCTTGTATCGCAGCCCCTGGTCCCCTTCCTCGTCCCCTTCCTCTCTCTCGGTTTAATTAAATTCTCCAAGTGGCGGTGCCTCGCATCCCCCCCCTTTTTTTTTTCTTCCTCTCTCTCGCCCGCTTCTTTCAACCGCGCGTTCACGCGGTCAGATCTCTGAGAAGGCGCGGTTCCACGCCACACGTAGCGGCGCCGTTACTAATTGATGGATGAATTAATTAGCGGGAATGATCGATCGTGACCGCCCGCCCGCCCACCGACGCCATTTATTTTTCGCGGGGACGGATAAGCTAAGCCAAGGCTCCGCGATCCGTGCGAAGAGATCGAGAGGAGAGCACGAAACTCGTACGAAAGGAAAAGCAAAAAAACAGCGTGTTCGAAAGTGATAAATAATGACAATTATTTGGGAGACATTGTATAAATCATTGGATAAATATTGGATAAAAATAAAGATGCAAGGGAACGATATTATTCTTTTTATCTTTTCGGTCCGCCTCTTTCGTTTCGTTTATCGTTCGAAAGAAAGGATTTTTGCGCGGAAAGGAGTCTCTCTCTCTCTCCTCTGAAATCGGAAGAGGCCGTTTTTCCACCATCGTCGAGAGAACGGATGCGGCGGCCAAGGCTGAGCCGATCAATCGCACGATCGCGTGAGACGCGTACCGGGAGGGAGTTTGGCACCGCATTAATTACCGGTCGCCAACAATGGCACAATAATTAACAATTACGCAGTTTGATAATTATATACCCGCCGGCTGAGTTATCGCCTGCCGTTTGCCGTGGCCGGGCCCCGTGTTTCGCCCCGTGTGTCCGCGCACACGCGAGAGCCCACCACCTGCAGCGTGGCGCATAGAAGGCAATAAATACACCGAGGATCCGGCGGGCCAACGATCTAATTATGCCCCAACAATGGGGCACCGTACATCGGCCGCCCCCTCCTCGAAACCCGATAAACCGGCGTAAAACGCGGCACCGAATCGGTTAATCGGGCCGATCGATGCGAAAACTCTCCTCCTTTAAACCTCCTTCTCCTCCCTCTCCTCCCTTCTTTCCAAGTGCATACACACATATATATATATATATATACACGTATAGGGCCGGCGCTCGGTGATTTATCTCTCCTCTCCTCTCCTCTCCTCTCCTTCGTAGGAGTCCTTCGCCCGCGCTGGCCAATCCTTGTTGATTTATAACGAGGCCGCGGCTCGCATCGATGCCTCATAATGCCTTGTAATTACCCCACGGTTCCCTTCTCCCTCCCTCCTCTTCTTAAAAATCGCGAGATAAGGTCCCCGGTGGGGGGAGGATCGAGGGCGACGAAACTTTCCGCCCTGAGGGCATAGGCGACTGATTAATGATACGTTGCGAGCGATACATTTGCGCGTGGGACTCGCGCGATCCGATCGGGTTTTATCTGATCGATGACGGGACCGAGAGGCTCGCGTGCGATTTATCGCGCCGATTCCTCGAAACGCTACCGGTCATCTTCCGATCATCGAGTCCGATCATCGAGATTACGTTTTTCCAACCAGCGTGTGATGTGTGTATGTATACATATATGTGAGATAGGGGTGCAGGAGTGGAATTTACGAAACTCGACAACAAGGTTCCGCCTTATTTCGAGCCTCCACCTGTGTGAATTCTTTCCTTGAAATGCGGCTCGTGTAACGAGGGGAATGTATCACCGCGAACCTATTTATGGGTATACTGGGACGAGCGTCTGCTCCCTATTCACCGGGGGTCCGGTGAATGCACACAACGAGAGAGAGAGAGAGAGAGAGAGACACCTTCTATAGTGGTTATCGTACATTTACATTAGGGCGCCGTTGGCGAAACGGGATATTTCATAGGCCACGTTAAATCAGCAATTTCGTGGCGGGAGGATGATGGAAATGAAGTCGACGCTCGTGAAAACCGAAATTATCCTCGCTCTTCTTTTTTCTCTTTCTTTCTCTCTCTCTCTCCTACGATTGCGTGTGAAAATTGATTTTTTTTTTCCAAGGAAAATAGAAATTTGAAAAAATCGACCAAACGAAACAATAAGCTCTGCTTGCAGAGAGATGGAAAAATTCTCGGGAAGAGAAGGAATTTTATCTAAAATATTTGTATTGCAATTATTAAAAAATCGCGCTGTTTCGATTAAAGAGACGATATCTCTCTGATATTTCGTGTTTCTTTTTTTTTCTTTTTCTCGAGCGATTGAGGATCGAATTTCAAATTTGGAGTCGCGTGAGGTGGAAGGACACCGTGAGCCGGATTAAGATGATCGGAGGGGAGGAGAGGGATGGCCGATACTTGGTTGCATGTTTTATTTATCGAATTGATCGGCGTGGCGATTGAACGACGTGGCGCGAAGCGCGCGGCGTGCCACGTCACCACCAAGACCGAGAAAGGTGGGTATACGTACGCGGCGTGATTTATGGGTGCAACACCTGACGGCATTTTGTTCCCTTTTGCATCACCGTTGTTACGCCGTTGCCGGCCAGTTCCGCCCTTTTTTTGCCCTCCCCATTAGTAATGCCTCGGTCATTACGGGCCCCAGTCGATTTCCCGTGGCTAATAAATCCCGATGAAATTTCCATCTCGTCATCTACCCTCTCTTCCTTTCCCCTCCTCAAGGAACCTCCAACTCTTCGAGAAACAGCCAAAACCGATCCTTCTCTCCTCGACGAAGAATCGTATTTTAAAGGTCGCGATCGAAACGATTACAAATAATTTTTCCTCGCGAATGAAATTTTGAAAAATTTTGATGTAATAAATACGAGCGATAAATTCGTAGAATAGTCTTATCTTGGAATTATAGTTTTAAAATTTGAGCCAACGATGAATTATTTTCTCTAATAATTTGAATATTGGCACGAAAATGAAATATGAAGTATTGAGAAGAAAATTTGATTCGTCTATCTATTTATAAAGAAATACAGAGTGAATTCTAGTAGGTGAAAAAATGATACGTGTGACGAAAACTTGGAGGGAAGAAAGAGATACGAGAAAAGAGATCTACTCGGAAATTGGCGGTCGATCTGTTTCAAAACTAAACCAGTTCTTGGTTCTTACGGAGTTGAACGGAGAAACGAAAGAAACCGGGAGGTAATTTAATCGCGCAATTACGAACGCCACTTTTAATCTCGCTCCTCGGCCAACACCGTTATCGCCCGCTAAATAAAGAATCTGGCCGGAGTTAAAAAGTCCCCGTCAAATATTTAATTCCTCTCCAGGCCTCGATCAATATTATCCCGAGACACGATTGTCACGAGAATTTCTCGCGTTATTTCATCGCGTTTTCGTTCCGACCAAGAATAAAATTCTTCTTCTTCTTCTTCTTTTTCTTCTTCGATCGCGACACACAAACACTCGTTCCTTCTTTCGGCAAACAAAACATTTGCAAAACTAATTTTCTATTCCAATTCGTGCATTGGACGGGGCGTTAAAAAAACAACGAAATATTGTATTATCCCAATAAAGGATTTTTGATAAATTCGAAAGGGATAGAATGTGAAAACGGCGAAAAAAAAATAACGATGCTCACCGGTGCGACGACACTTGTATGCGAGAAAAAATCCGGAAAATTCTTTCTCCCAATTTTTTTTCTTTTTTTTGGAAAAGTTAACCGTACCGCAAAAAAAAAAATCGAATACGAACGCGTTAAACGAAACATCCGCGACAAGAATTAACGAATTACCTCTTCCTTTCCTCTATCGTAATTATCCGTCGTAAATGTCACCTATAAAAGTGATCACGGGTGCCTGTGCTCGTAAACGATCGTTTTCAACGATCCACTTACAACGTTGTTGAAGAAAGAAAGACGGTACGGTATTTCGCTGATCTCGACGAAGCTTCGTTTTATTGAAAAATTGCTCGATTCACCGACACCGATAAATTTAAAGACTCTCTCTCTCTCTCTATCCCTCTCTCCCTCCCTCGCGTGGGAGAAAAGTTCCATTTCGATTTTTCGAGCGAGTCAATGGAAACGAAACTAAATCGAACAAAGAGAAATCGACAATCCTGTACATAGAATACTCGTATTCTCCCCGCGCCGTTAAAATAATTCACGATCCGACTAATCCCTATTTCGCGTGGTCACACGCGGAATGCACACTTGGTTGAGCAGGATAAACGCTTCCCCCGAATCGACGTGTTTCAATTTAATATAGGATTAAAATAGGAAGAATGAGGTGTTCCTCGGTTTCGGTTACGATTCCTTTCTTGTTTCCAGAACGTCGATTCCTCGATACTCGGGTTTCGAGATTACGTAACATAACGCGACGAATTCATCGAATTTGCGATTACGCGACTCGTCGCTAGAATCGTATGTACAGCGATTCAGCGTGAATTTTTTAATTTATTAATTCGGTATATTAATCTTTCGCCTTTTTCGTTGCATTATTGCGTTTGAAATAATTGGATACATGGTGGTAACTGTGATCCGTATAATTAAAAAAGGATTCGTAATTTTTTAAGATAGATTAAAAAAGATTGAAACATTAACACGTTACCGGCTGTGTATAACGAATATACTCTTTCATTTTTTGTGATATAATTTGAAATCGAAAAATTAATATTTTCAAATTTTATATTGAAAGCTGTAACTTTGTTTTAACTATTGTAATCGTATTTATTTTCCGTGATTATTGTTACATCATATTAACCCTCCATTGCATGCAATTTTTACGAGTTGAAAAAAATATATACTGTTTTAATCAATACTTAAAAATAAGCGTAGCCATGTAAATAAAGAAATAAATAAAATAACAGCATTCTTATTTTTTTAAAACATTGACAGATGTACTTTGCAAAATGCACATCTTCGAATTTTAAATTCCCATTAATTGGGAACTGAATGCAATAGAGAATTAATCTTTCACTTTCATCGAATTACATTCGAAGTGATAAAATTTGAAACGACCCATATTAGATACAAATTTAAAAAAAAAAGAAAGAATCTGAGTATACTCGTTATCCCTTAATTTTTACGAGAAAATCGAAAAATTATTTCATAAACAATTATTGCCTATTCCCATTCCAAAATTACGACCTGTTTTCCTATTTCTTACTTTTCTCTCCTTTCAAATTACGAACATCCCGCGTTACGACACGACCACTCGGATGGGTTAATCGAGATGAAAATCCCTCGACTGATCAGGAATCGAGCGTCGAGCCGATTACGATAACGCGAAACGACAAAGGGACGGAAGCTGCGATAAATTATTATAAAAGCGTATCGACGCGTCGGAAAGGCGGTCACGTGCATCCTTCCGCGCGTCGAGCAGGCATAGCCGACGCTCAATGGACCCGGAAATTGATTTTATTCGTCTCGGTTGGTGGACGCGACGCGCGAGACACCGTCAAACGGTCCCGCCCCTCCGCTCGAAATATCAATTTTCATAATAAATGCCCGCCCATATATTTGCCCGAATAAATGTAGGAATAAACGCGCGCGCGCGATACCGACGCCTAGAGCCTTCAGCGACGTACAGGGACCGCCACGCGATGATTTATCGCGCGTAGTTAAGTCGAATTCAAGACCTGTTGTGCACCGGCCAACCACGTTTCCTTTTCGTCACTCGATCAATTTGCCAAATTTTTTCCTCCTCTTCCCTCCTCCTCCAAGTATTATTTCTTTCGTTTACGTGTCTTGTTTCGTAGAATGGAAATTTATTTTTGCACGCCTTCTCAACGAGTCAGCGATTCATTCAACCTCCTATAACTATAATTTCCATTGCGATTCCTAAGTTTTCAAGGAAAACCAAGGAAAAATAAATTTTGAAAACTTTTCGTTGATTTTTGCGTCCAATATGACGAATTATCATCGAGTAGATAATATTTTCAACGCGTCTCAAATTTTTGACGATATCGTTCGAAGTGAAGAAGCGTTCCACGCGAAAGCTTCGATCATTTTATTTTTCTTTCCTTTCTTTCCAGAAAGTATCTCTCACCTCGTTTCAGTTCATCCACTTCGGAGATGGAAAGCGTTGCAGCAGAGCCTCATCCACCGACCGAAGCGAGAGTAACTTATCGTCCTCTCGTCCACGGGGGCGAAGAAATCGAAACGAGGCCCGAGGGGGATCGCGACGCTTTCAATTACGGGACAAACGGCTCTTTTGTGTTTTCGTCGATGTTTGAACGGGAGGGAGGCGACGCCATCCGCCACACCTCACGATCGCGATAAATCAAACGTGCAACCTAATTAACCGACGACCCGGCCTATAATGGGAGCTTCATTACCGGGGAGCACGCTAATTACACGGATCCACCACTCACGCAGGCCACCGATGTAAGTTTACGTGGCCGTTTCACGAATCTGCATTATTGTCTTTGATTGCCGATCGCCAAATCCTCCAATTAGGCTGATCGTCCGCTCCAAGGGAATCGCTTGTTCACCCGGATAAATAAAATTATTCGAAAAATTGCATGCTTTTGGTTGGCAGACGGCAACACGATTGAATTGAAGTTCTAAACAGAGGAGGAAATAGGAACAGATTCATGCGAATATCCGAAATGTATTTCGTTGGAAAGGAAAGGTTGATTCGATCGATTCGATCTTATCCGAAGGGAGGAGAAGAAGAGAAATTTGGCAAATATTATTGTTTTACACCCGGGATCGGCCATTTCATATCCAACGATCTAACGATACAGCTGAATATTTGATAAATCTGATTATCATTTTATTTTAATTACTAAATGTTTAACGAACCTAATTATTACCTCCACGTATAATCTACATTTATCTACATTTATCTACATTTATCTATATCATCCCTATAATTGAATTACACGTGGAACAACAAAATATATATATATATACGTACATATTATTATACCCATGGATTATAATTTAAATTAATCACCACATTTACTAAATTTAATTCACTATGCGAAAATAGAATGTTAATGTCACTCGGCAATTCTCTGAAATCAAGAGATACACCTGATACAAGCTCATGATGATAATAATAATAATAATAATAATATTCCATAATCGATGGCCTCTACGCACGCAAGTGCGTGGAATTCCACGCATGGCCGACACTTTGTAAAAAGCAAACGAAAAATCATTATCGCTATAACCTCGAACCGTTCCTCCTCAACCGCGTCGAATCGATCATCGTTGCATAATTAACGAGCAATAACGGTGAACTTATTCTGATACAAATTCCGTAAACGTTTCGAGCACGGCGACGATTCTTGAACGGAAAGCACGGCGTGAAATTGCCCTATCCTTTATCAAACTTCTTTTCCGGAATGTATCTTGGATGTTTCTTACCGCGTTTATCACCGCGACTCGAATTCTGTCGCGATTCTGCCCGCGTCTCGCTTGCTGACGCGATACAACGCCGAGACGATGACGAATGGAAACAACTTCTAAAGAAGAAAGTTCGACCGAAAAATCTTCTCCGGAAAAAGATGGTGGTTTTCCATTTCCGAGGAGACTATAGTCCTTTTCTTTTTTAATATATCTTCATCGAATCGGAGCAATTGCATCTATTAACCAATACGGCCAATTTTCGATGGAATCTCGTTGCCAGGGGTTAATTAACTGGAAATGAAAACGATTAATAATGGTTAACAACGAATTAGCGAATCTGAGAGAAAAATCTGCGTAATGGAATTCCATGATAACGATACATTCGATGATTCTCATGAAAATGAAAATGAATCGAGAGATGGGAAAATTTTCTCTAGTGCGTTGCCAATTTTTCAATAGAACTCGCTGTTAGAAGAATTGGGAATGATCGACAACGATTAACAAGAGTCTACGGGAAAAATTTGCAAAATAATCTAAACGGGGATCAATAGCCCTGATTATGAAGGGATGAGCGTAAATCGAGATTGGAAAATACGATAGGAGGAGGGGGATAAAAAGCGATTTTTGTCCGTATTCGTACGCGTGTTTCCACGATTAATATGATAAAACGCAATTCGAGGCCGGTAAACGTTAATTTGGCCGATTGTCCGGATGCACGCCCCCGCGTTGATTATAAAACACGGTGTAATTCCGTACCCGCAATTACGCGCCCTTTATATCCTGATTCGGGGAAACAAGCGGGCATCACCGCCGGAATTTACTCGTAATTGCGTATTCCGCGCGGGTAATCGACCGTTTCCATTTTCTTTCCAATAGAAACGGGGAATCATGGCTGATACTTACAACACGATGCGAATACGTATTAATCTACTCTCGAGATCCTCTCGAAAATAATCTCGGCCCGATACTCGAAATTTTAACTAGAGGCTAATTTTATTTTAATCCGCGAACAGGAGGATCCGATTATTCGGACACAGATATCACCAGATCTTGAGAGGGGTTTTGACGTCCAGATGTTGTCGAAGGGAGAGTCGTTGAAAGGAGCGGCGAGTTTGGAAAGATGAGCGGACCGGATGATTCGATAGTTCAGACCTATTGAAAAAGAAAAGTTTAAAAAACGAACTATTCTTATTTATCTTACAGGTTATCTATCTTATAGGATCTATCAAACAGTGCAACGTGAACGAGATTACAAAGGGAAAAATCTCCATAGAAAAAGAATAATCTAACCTAACCTATAGATATATATATTCGTGTATTGAAATGAAAAACTGCGTAAAATACTTGTCTATTTTAATAAGACAAGTCTCAACACTTTCGCATTCTTGAATAATCTAACTTAACCTATAGATATAGATTATATATATATATAGGTTATATAGATATATATATATCCGTGTATTGAAATAAAAAACTGAATGAGAATAATCTAACCCAATCTACAGATATATATCCGTATATTGAAATAAAAAATTGCGTAAAATACTTTTTTATCCTAATAAGACAAGTCTCAATTCGACACTTTCGGACTATTGAATAATCTAACCTAACCTATAGATATATATCCCTGTATTGAAATGAAAAACTGAATGAGAATAATCTAATGTAATATACAGATATATGTCCATGTATTGAAATGAAAAATTGAATGAGAATAATCTAATCTAAACTACAGATATATATCCATGTATTGAAATGAAAAACTGCGTAAAATATTCGTCTATTCTCTATATAAGCCTCAACTCAACTCTTTTGCACTTTTGAATAATCTAACCTAACCTATAGATATATATACGTGTATTGAAATGAAAAACTGAATGAGAATAATTTAATCTACTCTACAGATATATATCCGTGTATTGAAATGAAAAACTGCGTAAAATACTCGTCTATTCTAATAGATAAAGTCTCAACACTTTCGCACTGTTGAATAATCTAATCTAACCTATAGATATATATCCGTTTTGAAATGAAAAATTGCGTAAAATATTCTAATATATAAGTCTCACTCACTTTTGCGCTGTTGAATAATTTAACCTAACCTATATATATCCTAACAGATATATATATTCTACCTTAACCTAACAGATATATATCCATATATTGAAATGAAAAATTGAATGAGAATAATCTAATCTAACCTACAGACATATATGTCCTTGCATTGAAATGAAAAACTGCGTAAAATATTATCTATCCTATTCTAATAGATAAGCCTCGACTCAACACTGTTGTCGGAATCTTGTATACAATCTTGTACGCAAAAAAATGTTTCGCTACAGTACTGCGCATCTGGTACGTAATTCGTTAGATGAGATCATCGGTTCAGCTGAATTTTACCCAATGCAAACACTTCCTCGCTGCGCACTTTTGTTAATATTTATTTCGAAACGGTATCAAAGATGAAACGGGATGATGGATAAAGGGCCCTCGCCAATTTATGCACGCGTTTTAATAATAATCTCGTTCGTTTGCACTCTCGATTTATCTATTCGCGACAAAATGATAATAATTTATGATAACGCGAGTGCACATCGTCCCGTGAACATCGAGAGGGACGCGGCCAGAATGGGAAATTTAGCGTGTATGCACTGTCAGTACGGATGATGCACAAGTTGTTAACACTAATACGTACGTCCGCCAGGAAAGGAGCCATTTTAAACAACACGCACTACACTACTTTCCGCTATACCGTTCTCCCTGCGCGTCAGACGAGATTATTGCGAATGGTAACGCGTTCAACTAGCACTCCGATACGTTTAACCGGGACGATGATGTAAGAGCGCGCCTCTTAAACTGACGCTTGCTCGAAACACGGTGCGTAATGGGCCGAGGTGTCGAGCCCAATAATTTGCCGAACGAACGAACGAATGTGTCTCGTTCGACGCCTCGTTACGCCTCGACTTGTTATGATTCGATTCATTGTTATTATTTTCGAATTAGTAATATCGACGAGGAAAATTATATATGTACGTTCGTTTCTGTGAGAACATAAATATTGACGATTTTACGTGGAATAGAATTGCGTAGAAAATATCACGCGAAATATATAAATATATATATAAATATATATATAAATTTGTTGGATGATTCGGATACAATTTTATCTTTTTTTAACGAATTTGATTTCTTTTTTTTTATTCCATTTGAAAGAATTTTGTCGAACATAATTAAATAGATGGAGCAAATTTTTATAATTTATAAATATTTCTAGTGTAATAATAATTTTTATCACTTTAAAATACTTTTATCACTTAAAAATACATGTTTCGTCGTTTGGAATATAATTTCTTTTCTAAACAGCGACGAATTTTCAATCGAATATTTTTAAAAATTCATAACGACTTCGTAATTCTACCAAATATTTTTTATCCTAACGTGAAAGAAAAAATTCGTATCGTAAAATATATGAAAGGATTCAAACTCCTGATGGAGTTTAAAAAATTAATTTCATATATATATATATGTAAAACTTGTCAAAAGTCGCATTGGTCAAGCAAGCAGAGGCGCATCTTTTAACGCAAGACCGGAAGTGGATGCGTTTCCGCGCGAAATCCACCGCGTTCGTAGCGTAATCCATTCGGATTAAATTTCTACGCATAAAAACGCGAAACCATAGGAACGTGACCTGCATTCTTCATGGTTTAATTACATTTTTGCTCCGCCGCAAACTTTATCTCCACATTCTTACGTGTAATTCGAGGATAGTATTTAAAAAACTTAATATTGGTATCGGCCAAGCGAGAATTGTTTGTTTTGTTAAAACGCTCGATCCAAGCGATGGCAATAATTTTGAAGCTCGTTTGGAAAAATCTAAAGATTAAATAAAAAATTTATCCTCTTCACGGATGCAAGATATAAAATACAGGAATATCTAACAGACAAAACATATCCGAGATTTTTTCTTTTTTTATTTACAATCACACAAAATTTTATTGCTTTCTTTTTCTCGAGCGACGATTTTCACAATTATCGTTGCAAAAAGACGCAAAAATCTCGTCTCTTTGCGCAAATAAATTACTTTTTTCCCACCTGTTTTCTTTAATCATCCTTGAGGAAAAGAACGCAACAATTTTCGAATTCGAATGAATTAAATCCAATCCGATTGTTCGAATCAAAACTCTTCTCCCTTCCTAATATTATATTAATCGCAGATTTCGTCAAGTGAAAACCAAAAAACAAAAAAAAGAATTTACAAACGACAAACAATCGCGGCAAATTGGTGTAAAATCTAATCGATAGAGGATAGTTGCCACATTGACAATAACAGAAGGAGAGAGGGGGGAGGGGGGGACAAATGAACTTTTCCAATCATAATTTACACGGTGTTGAACGGGGGCTCGATTAATGCCCTGCATTAAATCAATTGCGCTAATGCGGCTCGCTGCATAAATACGTAAAGCTCGTTAAAAACAAAAATTAATGCCCTCCGCTAGTCTAGCGTGGCGCGGACTGCGAAATTTCCACGTTTCACGGGCCCGCGATCGTTAAGTACGGCCAGCTAACGAAATTATCGCCGTTACTCCCTCCCTCGAAATCGAAATTAACATCAAAGAGAGGATGCACGAGCCGTTCACCCTTGCGTGTATGTATATGTATATATATCGATTGGACGGTCTTGTTTTTGGCCAGGCTAAAAATCGACGAACGCTGAATTAGGGTGAGTTTTCAGGATGATATTGAGCTCGGTCGCCGTGAAAACTAGAAACTAGAATTTATTGTCGTCCCTAATCGCGATCGAGAAAAAAGGTCACGAATCGTTTTGATTCGACGTTAAATCGGCGCGAAACTTCGAAAACGAAAAAAAGTTAGTGGCCTTAATGTTTCGAATACATGTGGTTTGGGATTAAAATTCTTTTCGAGATAATTTATTGATTCATCGGAGAATAACGAAGAGTATTATTATCCAATAATGATAATTTTGATTTTTATTCTCGATATATCCGTTAACGAGAAATTATTCTCGAACGTGATATTCGCGATTCTTAAATCCGTCAAATAAACGCGAAATCTTAAAATATCGTTAGAAATTTTAATTACCTAGATCAGATTCCAAGATTTCTCAAGAATAATTTAAAGATTGGAGGGAAGAAAAAGCCGGATTCGAGGCGCGTGTAATAATAAATCCAAGGGAAATCAGGTTTTTACGTCGGCGTAAATTTTTGGAAAGAGGTATATCCAATTACCAGAACGACGCGTTTCATTGCGCGAAAAAACCGCTACAACAAAATAACCGTCGGTGAAAGTAACGAGAAACGTCGATTTAAATGGTCCCCCCCGATCGGTCAATTGAACGGCTCCTATTTTCGAATGCATGGCGCAACTTCAAACGAGACCGTGCCCGGCTCTCCCTTCCCCTCCTTCCCCCCTCCACCGTAAATTGTCATCCGCGATTGTTCGTTCCTTCCACGTAAATCTATTACGGGGGAACGCGAACCCTTCGCGCCGGCCAGGTGCATCGCGATCCCTATCCCATAAAGTCCCATAAAGTGGAACCCGCGTTCAATCAACGTTATGGGATGCGATTTATCCTCCAGATACTTATTTCCTCCTCCCCTGGATTCAGCTATTTCCCTCTCACGGGAGAGTCTAACTTTTATCCTTTAATTGCCAATTCATGATGATATTTATAAAATGTTAAGATAGAAAAATAATATCGATTTTTATGCTCGTTCGTTGTATGAAATTTATCCAGAGTTAGTTTCTTTTCTCGCGATAAAAAAAAGAACGAACTATTCTTTTATTCTTAAATTACAAATTGATATTATATAAGATAATTGATATTTATAAAAGATATCGAAACAGATATGAAAAAAGAATATCAATTTTTACGTTTCGATATCTAGAATCTAGATTTCTGCAAAACAATATTATGGGATAAGATTTATCGTCCTCCGGATACTTATTCTCTTCTCTCCTAATTCCATTGCTTTTATTCTTAATCACAAACAACTGATAACAAAAAAAAAATATCAATTTTTATGTTCTCTTCTAGAATTTAGATTTCTGCGAAATAAATGTCAACGTTATGGATTTATTTTCCTCTCTCGCGATTCTAAAAATTATTCTTTTATTATACTAATCACAAAGTGATACGCAGGATATTTAATATCGAAAAAAAGAGTATCGATTCTCCACGTTCGTTTCTATAAATCTATATTCTGCGAAACAATTTAAAAAAAAAACACGTTCGTTCACCGAAAGGAATTACGTAATTTAACATAAATTCTCGTTTCGTTTCGAGGAAAGAGGGGACGAGAAAATACTCACCGGAGGAGAGCTTGGATCTCTGCAACAGCCAAGTCTGCAGCGCCAAACGTTCCCTGTGCCTGCAGAAGAACTCGGGCCTGATCCCGTGCCTCTTGAGGAACTCGTCGCACTTTCTGAACGCGGCCAAAGCCTTGGCCGCCTCGACCTCGTCGATATCCGCGAGAACGTTGGGGCACGAGCTACGTCTCGAGGACGAGGAACGTTCCTCGTAAGTCTCGTCGGGCAACAGCATACCCATCCCCGCGGTGCAGGACCACCAACACAGCTCGACGATCCCCCCGTCTTCCTTTCGACAGCTGTCGTCGGTGTTCACGCCGGTCTGGCAATTTTCAGCTCGCGGCACTCGTCCAAAGCACATATTAATCTCGGCCCTTTGCCTCAGAAAACCGTTTCTAATCGGCCAGCAAACGTGTCTCGACCTGTGTTTCGCGCGAAACGGTCCTCTCTCTCTCTCTCTCGTTCGTCGTATTCGCCCTCCTCCTCTTATTCACGGGTCAACGGTTAATTCTCCGCGGCGCGAGTGACGGCCTACCTCCTCGATACTTGTCACCCTCGAAAGAGGCGCGCCCTTAATGAGATCTCGTCTCATCGATCAATGGGATTTTGTCGCGAAGCGGGCCATCCAAAGGCTCTCTCCATCGCCTCGTGACTCGTCGACCTTTCTTCCTTCTTTTTTCTCCTCCCCTCCCCCCAACAAGGGTGGAAAGGAGGAAAGGCTCTTCGATTCCTCTTGGAACCGCTAATTGAATCGAACCCAGGCGGATCGGTTTATTGGTTACGAAAGCATCCACACCGCCCACCCACTCGAATGATAGTCCAAAGCCTCAAAGATTTCCTCGAGGAGCAGCTCCCCGATTGGCGGCTGCTACGTGGCTCGAATTCGAACGCATCCGCGCCCGATTGTATCTCTTCGTGAAATCGATCGTCGCCTCTCCCCACCCCCTCCTCCCAAGAGGGGTGGATCGATCGGATCGATCTCGATCGCAGCCGACTTTCATCCGATCCGACCTCTCTCGCCACCCTTTCGCCCGTGATTCGATGATTTCCCCGTTGATCGCGTCAAGAAGCTACCACTTTTCGAGGCTGGCTCCGAGGTGGGATATCGCTTACGTTTCGCGCATTTCCGGCCCATTTTCGTCCTTCCAGTCGAGGCGACAGCTATGCGCTCCGGATGCCCTGGAAAATAGAAAGAGAATGTTAGTAAGAGGGAGAGAATTATCGTTTCCTTTCTTTTTCTTTCTTTTCTTTTTTTAATATTCGCAATAAAATTGGAGGTTGAGCGAACAATTGTTGAGAAATCTTTTATTTTTTTCTCTTTCGTTTCATCAACGAAATAAAGATACAACGATTTCGATTAATAATGGGATAACTTCGAATCCCCCTCCTCCTCCCTTCTCCCAGCGTGGAAATTGATACATTTCCTCGTTTATGAGACACGAATAAAACAACGTGGGCGCCAAGAGTTATAGCTGATATTCATGGGATTATGGGAGACAACGGCACGATTTAATAGCGCGGCCATTTCCATTTTAGAGGGTTGGCCAACAATAAACATATTAACGATCCCGTTACCACCATCGTTACAACGATACGATATTTCCATTGAATCAGGACGCGCGTGTTTTACTTATTTTTTTTCTTTTTTCTTCTTCTTCTTCCTCGAACGTTTCCAATCTCGTGGCTATTTATCATATCGATAAATAATTCTTTCGTCGATTCGAAAGTACACGTGTATCGAATAATTTTCCTTTCCCTCCTCTATAATCCTGTGCGTGTATTTTTTTCGAAAAAGTTGGGCCAATAATCGACGAGGTTGCACGAAAAACAAGCCAAACTCGTTCCGAGGTTTTCGAAGAAAGATTAGCCTCTGCTTTGCGATATTACCGGGAGAAATATAAAATTAAGTTAGGCTATTAATTAACAAACAACACGCCGTCGATTCGAGTGGAAGGGTAATCCGACAAGGTAGGTAGCATTGACGATCCCACGACACGCGAACGTGCCGTCACCTTGCTTTAATCCTGCCTCATCGTCGATAAACATTATTGTCGTTCACGGAATCTTCCTCGATATCTTAAGAATCGTGCACAACGTACACGAAAGGATAATTCGAATCATTTTCGCAATTTTAAACAACATTGAAAATTAATTAATTATCTCCGCGTTGATAAAAAAAAAATGTTAAAGATGTAATTAATTAGTTTCCAAGTTGAGAAAAATTTGTTATTCGTTCGACAATCAAAGGTTGAAACTCCGTTATTAATCATTTCTTCTAGGTTGAAAGGAAAAGATGGTATAAATTTTTTAAAATCTCGCAATAATCGAATAATTTACACCGAAGATCCAAGTTCCTCGAACACATCCATCATTGATCTCCACACTGATTTTTTTTCAAATATTCCTCGATATCCTTTTTTCGAATTAAACGTTTTAAACTCTCTCTCTCTCTCTCTCGATCTCGGCTCTTCCCACGAAGATGCATACCGTTACCTGGACGGTTAATCCAGGCCGCTTCGTTATCGCGAGGAAACATTAATCAGAAAGTCCCATAGGAGTCGTGACACGTTCGATCGTCGCTGTGGACGTCGCTTTAAACCGCGGTGCATAAACATCGCGATGAAGAAGAGGGAACTCGACGGTGACTCGACACGTGCCACCCACGGTGAATTACAGTATTGGTGGATCCCGTTCGCGGGATCGAGGGACCCACCGGTAGTTCGATACACGAATAAAGATCGAGATCGGAATCTCCGACACCAGGAAACCGTTCGTTCCATTCGAATCGATGCCTTCCTTTGCCTATCTCCCACGAAATCTAACCGGCCAATCAACCCCGAATCCTCGTAAATCGCCGAGGGACGCCTTCCACGGACGCACGAAATTGCTTTTTATTTTCGTTTTATAAATTGCTCGACAGGAATCGTCGATCGAGCGCAATAATACGTCGTAGCACGTCGTGAAATTTCGTGAAAATAATATACTAATCCGGATCCTCTTTTATAAAATATAAGATCGAAAAATCGGAATAATAATTCGCCTTCTTCTATTTTTTAAATATATTTCAATGGATTATTCGTCACGATTTCTTCAACTTCTCGAAAACAACGTGTTTCGATCTATGCTCGTTCGTTACGTTAATTATACGATTGTTTCACTTCGCGGGTTTACAAAAAAAATTCAAAAATGCACGACACTCGATCGTTGACGAGTTAATATACTCTCTCTCTCTCTCTCGTCTGCTTATGCTTCTCTGACCTCGCCTCTGCTTCGCAACGTCGAAAAGCGGAGCCCGCGGCGACAGCGCGGGAACCTCACGACCGTCTGATAAATTTACGTCCAATGAGTTTAAAGCGCATTAGCGCGCGATAAATTTCGTCCTTTGCCTTTGCAAGTCCCGCGGGCGATGAGCGGCGAAGATCGTCTATCCCAGCTATGCTCCGTGATCCATATTTTCCCCCCCGTCTCCCCGATTATTCCGAGACGAAACTCCCTCCCTTTCTTCTTCCGTCGAGCAATACGCGGGATTCTTAATTTTTCCACCTGCCGTTCCAATTGTTCTTTTTTTGCAAGAATTCAAAGACGAATTTTTCAGAGGCGAGATTCAACTCGTCGAGCAGTTCAATCGCATGCTTACAATTTACAAGATTAAGTTAAAACAAACAATCAATGTAATTCGTCGTATTTTCTATTCGTTATTTCTATATCACCTGTCACCTTTCTCTTAATTTTTATGTATTATTCTCCAGGAATAAATAATCATTTAAATACAATTTCGTTTAGAAGAATAAAAATCGAAGAACGAGCTGAATTTCTCTCCTCCTCGCCTATTACATAACCGATTCGAAAAATATTCGTCTCTAATTTCGAATAATAATGGAAAGTCGAGGGGACGAGGCGAGAGGTTTCTCGATTCTCGTAAATCGATACCGGCTCGGCAGTAAAGAGAGGACTGGCCACGCGAAACTTAGCTTAACCGCTCGCCCTCCCTCCCCCCCCCCCCTTCCGAGAAGATTTACCTTAGAACGTAAAGCGCTCGCGATAATTTTATTTCGCCGAGCGTGTAAACCCGTTCCCCGCCCGTGTGCGTGTAAATCGCGCGTGTATCGCTCCGTTGCGGGCATATAATATGCAACGCGGACACGCGCATCCTGCTCCCTCCCTCCCTCGTGGGAGATAGCGCAGGAGGAGGAATAAGAAAGTGAGAAGGAAACCGAGAAAATGTACGACAACCTGTAAAATGTACGAAACGCTCCGCGGAAATTAAGGGAAGGAAAAAATAAAAAGTACTAGAGAGAATTTTGATTGAATTCTCTATCGTAATATCATAAAGCCATTATATACATATATATATAGTGTACGACACGTGTCCTCGTGAAAAAAAGAAGAAGAGGAACAAAAAAAAGAAGGAGGACGATCGTGGAAAATGGGAGGGAAAACGAGTGAATAATACCAGCGGCGGAGAAGGAAAGAGAAGAAGGAAGGCACAGTTGGGATTAAGATAGCGGAGGAGCAAAGGGGAGAGAGGAAAGAAGAGAAAAAAGGAACGGGTGGGAAGAGGAGGGTGATGCGGCGCGCACGAAAGGGTTGGAAATCGATGGGTGGAAGGGGATAGAGTTAACAGCGTGCATTTAACAACGTTCGCAACACTGGGTTTTTTAGCCTCGGGAAGGAAGAGGGGAGGGGAGGGGATGGGATGGGAGAGGAAGAACGAGAGAGGACATTCGCCCTTCGCGAATGTTTAAGAAATACGCGTGTACACGTTGTGCGTACGAGCGAGGGCGTACGAGCCTGTGATTAGGGCCCGGGCTGGGCCCCTCGGGGCCTTACAAACCGCCCACTCCGCGCAGACGAGAAAAGAAGAGGAGTGGAGAGGCGAACGGAACGGGTTGCCTGCGAACATCGTTGCGGGACCGCGTGGGAACGTATCGGCTCGTCTATCATCTTAAACCTCCCTCGCGTTTCTCTCCCTTCGGGCCTAACCTGGGATAACCGACCAACCCTCTCGAACGCAGGGCGATTATAAAGTACTTATCGCGCCACGGGATCGTGTTACCGCTCCATCCGGATTTTTGTCCCGTTTTTCGCGCCCGTCCCTTATCATCCAGGATCGAATGGAATTGTAATTTTAATTTGGATTTTTCCCAACCCTCGATATATGCACGAAATCTCGAATACAGATATCAATTCTATTCGGATTAATTCGTTCTGTCTATCGTCGTTGGATTAGATAACGTGCTAAGGATGCTATTCGATCTTTTTCTCGGTTCCTTATCCAACGAGAAAAGAAGAGAGAAGAAATTATACGAAGGAATGGTGCGATTTTTTAATCAATTAACGTAGACATATTTTCCTTTTACAAACAGATCCTACTTTCCACTACTACTCGCATATTAAAAACTTTCAGTTGGTTAGAACTCGTTGCGCGAGAAAGAGGAGGAGGAGGGGACAAATGAAACGGAACGTTATCTCAATCCAACTGTCGTTTCTTTTTTTCCCCCACGCTTTTGAACTAATTACCATTGCACGGCTCGACGCACGACTTTGGTATACTTTCAATGGGGAACATCCTCCTGTCGGATACTTTCAGACTCGGCTATTCTTGCCTCGAATCGGAGCAAAGAGCCTGATGAAAACGGCCGCAACGTGAGAAGGCCCGGAACGAAACACGTAACGTGTATAATCAAGGGAGACGAGATAGATAGAGGGAGGGGAAAAAAGGAGAAAAAGAGGGGAAAGAGTATCGTGCATCGATGCGTGAGGCGGGCGGTAAAGCAGTGTGCGTGTTGTGCACCGACTCGGCGTCGATGATGACGTCCTTGTGATGTTACGCTGCTATTACTTAGCATCCCCCGGGCGGGGGATCGAGGGGGAGAGAGCGTAGGTCACGGAAAGGTTCCCTAAACCAATGGAGGAGGGGGAGAGACGAGCGAGAACTATCGAGAATTACAAGATCCGCTCGAACCGGATCTTCGCTACGCGCTGTTCGATTTCGAAACTCTTTCTCCGAATTTTGAAACGGAATTCCACTCCGAAATCCGTCGTGATTGTAACGAGACGAAGAAGGAAATGAAACTCTCCCCGATTCGATTCCTAGGAGGATCGGGCTCAGTTTCCGGGGAGGGAGGTCGTGGAAGGAGCGGGTCGATTAGCCGGGGCAATAGTCCGTGGGATTAAAAGTTGGCAGGCGACGAGCAATTTGTATTCCGTGAGCGGAGCGATCGCCGCGACGGGGCAGGCCTCGAGGAATCTTGGCGCCGTCTCGGCCAGGCTCAAGGACACCCGTTAGATCGCGACCATGCATCTCTTCCGTGGACCCGTGCCCGGAACCGGGGATCGCGAAAAAAGCTTAATTAAAATTCCAGTCTTGCTAAGTCTGCTCGTGGAAAACGTCGACGAGGGAAAAACGCGGCGAGAGGAGAGAGTCTGGCGAGTCTGGTCCACCGACTCGGTGACGTCTCGAGAAAACGCGGAAATAAATAAGCCGTGGCGCGCTCGGAATATTTCAAAGACCGTCCCGTGTTCCCGACGCGCTCGCAGGCCGAGCTTTATTCGGCGCGGCCCCCTCGTCTTCGAGAGCTTCGTCAACGACCCAACCACTCCTGGCCACCACTCTTTCATCAAACGTGCGTGAACCAAGCTGCCAGCCACGCGTGGTGACGTTCTTTAATCCTCCGCGTCGATGTCCCCTCTCCCTTTTGTCTTTTACGCCTCTATGCACGGGGGAGGATGAGAGGAGGAGAGGGAGAGATCGAATCGCATCGTCGTTATCGATCGGATAAGACGAAACGTCGAAAAGAGAATTCTATGAAATTCGAATTGCGATCGATGAATGATAACAAAGGGAACGACGAAAAGAATGGATGGAGCGACTCGTTCGCTTTAATCTTTGGGCTAAAGTTGCGCACGCGGCGGAGAGGAGGGGATAAAAAGAAAGGAGCAAGAAGTTAATATCCCGAGAAGCCGATCGTCGTCGAACAAAGAGCAACGGAGCGTGAGATAAGCCCCGAGCGCGAGAAGCAGTCGGTATAAGATGACACGTCGATCGAGATTTCGTCCGCACAGGCCGCCACGAGCAGCAGCCGCCACCCTCCGCAACAGGTGTCACCGTGGCCGGTGGACCGTTAAAAAATAGAAAACCGCTGACCAGACGGACGACTTTCCATCGATGCTTGAAAAATCCCGCGGCGGCCCAATCGGGCAGAAAATATTTTAAGCCGCGGAATCGGTCCGCCTCCCTCCGTTGCGAACTCCTCCTCTCCGTAGATCGATCGCCCTCCCCCCCCCTCCCTCCCCCTTCGACCGAGAATGAACACCGAAAAATCGCACGACCCGACCCATCGGTGTCCGGCCATCGTATTTTATAACGTAAACGTGGCGTGAGTTGACCAACATCTGGAGGATTTAAAAAAACGCGCCCGTAAATCACGCGGGGAGACGCTTACCTCGCGCTCCGAAATTCCGCAACGGAATTACGCATTAAAGCCCGGATAGCTGACTGGATTTTTCTTTTTTCTTCTTTTCTTCTTTTTTTTTTTTTTCTTCTCGAGGGAGGATATTCAGTCACAGCTTCATTACGAGAAAATTATTATCTCTTCCAGTTCTCCAGTTTTTTCCTCCCTTACTACTTGTATTATTCCAGTTCTTCTTTTATTATTATTATTATTATTATTATTACTATTATTTCGTACGAGGATGAGCGTCAAGTTCGTCTAATTTTTAAAGATATCTTGATTAAAATTGATTTCGTTAGATCGTCGAAATAAATGAAACGGACACTAATTGGGGCTAATTTCTCTCATCTCTTCGAACGAAAGCAAAAAGAAACCTCTCAACTTCGAATGCGCTTTCTCCTCTTGTTTTAATAGGAGCGCAGCCATTCCTCATTTGCACCACCCCATTGTGCGTCGTCGAATTTGAGAAATCAATGCGGTAGAGAGTGAGAAGAAGGAAGGAAGGAAGGAAGGAAGAGAGGGAAATGGACGCCGTAAAAGGAGAGGCTATCGAGGCTATCCCTCCATTTTTGGATCCGGCTGCTGCGAAGCCGGGCCGATGTCGCGCGAGGGAAGAGGTCCGATCCGTCTTTCGCGCATCCCTCCTCCTCCTCCTCCTCCTCCTCCTTCCCCAAGATGCAAGAATAATCGAAAAGGAAGAATATATCCCTTGAACCTGGATGAACCTTCGCGGACAGCAGAGTCTCTCCTCCGCGAATAATTATTATCGGACGGTCGGTAAATTTGGCGAGTCCGGCTACCCGCCGTGAAAACCTGAAACTGAACGGCCGCCAATACGGGTGAATACGGTACGGCGAATTTTTCGATATATGCTCCTCGAGCAGTTGGCGTGCTGCTTCGCGCCCTTCTCGCAACCAACCGTGACCCCTTCTCGACCCGCGTTCGCCGATGTACCATATAATTAGAGAGGGTCAGCCCGGTGGTGGTGAGTTCCCCTCCCCTCCCCAAACTCGGCGCTCCCACATCGAAAACATCACCCGCGGCTCGCGGAACAACCTTGGCCTTCGTTCGAGCGGGGCGGGGAAAGGGGAGAGAAGGGACGAGAGGAGGGGAGAACCGAACGGGAAAAGATAGACGGCCCGGGGAGATCTTTTATCGTTAATTTATCCATCCGAGATTTCACTTAATTCTTTAATGAACGAGTATCGAGGGAAGGGAGGGAGGGAGGGAGGGATGCACGCACTCCTCGAGGAGGGAAAAAGATGGACGGAGGCGTTGTATTGTGTTCCATTGCCTCGTACGTATATTACGAACCGTTCGCGTTAATTCGTCGGAGGCTAATTTCGCCGTGGCATCGAGATAATAAATTACGACCGAGTGGAACTGGAGGATCAGAGATCTCTTTCTCTCTTTCAATGATAATCGAGATCGAGGTCGTTACTCGTCCGACGAAGAGGAGGGATCAACGAAAGCGACGAAAGAAAGTTCTCGTATTCGTTTTATTATTCGATCTCTGCGAGATTCTTCTTGTCAAATTTCTTGGAATTTGTAGAAATTGTTTCTTCCTGAAGTAAGAGAAGTAATTAACGGCGCAAGTGGAAATCCATGAATACATCGTTCTCTCGAGACTTTCTAACCGATTATCATAAGCACACGATCTCGGAGCATTCGATTCGACGCCACGCTCGTCTTTTCGAGGCTGCGACCTTCTCTGACCCTTGACAATCGCGAGGAGATCGGTGGAGGACACACGCGACGATGCGCTGCGTGGCGCGGCTCTAGACTAATTAAATCTCGATGTTTCACGGTGTCAGCCAGTCGCACCGGACAATCACGATCTGTCGAGCGATAAGCCTCGGGCAGAAGGGATTAAGGAAACATGCTCGACTCGAGGTGTCCCCTTCGAGGAAGCGGCCGGGAGATCCCCTTTTCCCGTCCACCGAACACTCCCAGAACAATGAGTCTCGATGGGTCTCAAATTAACGACAAACCTCTTCTTACGTTTTCGAAAAAAATTCCACTCGAGAAAAGATTACCTCTTCTCGTTCAATCATCGATCAAATTATTTAAAAAAGAAAATCTCTGGGAACTGAAATTCAACCGAGTAAACTCGATGCTCGAACGATTATTGAAAATTCCCTGGAAGACGTAAGAAAGAAGGGAGGGAGGGAAGGATGGAAGGAGCTTGTTCGTGCTACCGCGAACTTTGCAACTTGCCTTGAAAACGACGATGCCACGACGATAACGATATACGTATGGAGGGTCCGGCTAGCTAAACGTCCACCGCTATCTCTTTCTCCGAGCCGAAAGGGTACGAGCGCATCCTGGTGCGCTTTCCTCCGATGGCCACCGCGGACTCGGAGAAAAGGGATGGAAAAGGAAGAGGAGGGGAAAGAGAGACGTGGTGGCTATTTACCAGCCCCATATTTACACGTGCACACACACACATAGAATGGAGAGAGAGTCTACGGCCCCTCTCTTTACCGGCTAATCTCTCATCTTAGATCGGCGCACGAACCTTAGACTCTCGCTCGCAATTATCGCACAACGCCGATATTCGGCCTGAAAGGGGGTATTCCGTGGAAGGACGGGGAGGCATTCGAGGCGGGGAATGGCGAAAAGCGAGTTACACGTTGCAACGATCTCAACGATCCTACGTACCAATTGAAACGCCTCGAATCGGTGATTGAGAACCCGGCCAAGGATCCAACGTGTTATTCCGTTTCAACTCGGTTTTGAAAGGATTACAGGCTGTAATCTCGGACGGGAATCGTTAAGTTTCGTCGATTAAGGCATCCGTGAGCTGTCACCCTTAGATCCAGAGATAAGGAGACGTTTCTTCTTTTTTCCTTCTTTTCTCCCCTCTCTCTCTCTTTTTCTGTTCCTGTTTCGATTGGACACGAAACAGGACGTCTTAATGGAGTTTCACGAGTTTTTCTTCGAAGGAAGGTGAAACGCGAGGAGGAGAGAGAGAGGCGATACTTCTCTGGCGGCTGTTGTAAAAAAATAAGGAGGACGAGAAGGGGAGCGGAGAAGCGGGGAGGGAAAAGGAGGGCGGAGAGAATTATCGGTGTAATTTGTACCGCTTCCTCGGCCGGGAGAGGGCCGGAGCCGTAAAGTAACTTCGACCGTTTGGAACGTGACGTATCGCGGCGGGAAGTTTCAAGGAGCGCGGGAACCCGAGTTGATAAACTCGCGTTCGGATGATCGTGGAACAAGCGGGTGAGGAACCGCGTGGAAACCTTGGCGAGGCCTTGGTTTAAACCGACGGACGTCTCTTTATTTATATCTCGAACGGTGGATCTCTAACGAGCCCTTGTCCCCCCTCTCGAAAAACATCTCTTCTCCCTTCAAAAAATTAATCCGCGTTTACTCTGCAACGAGAGGGAAAGAGAAAGGAAGAGAAGTGGGAAATAATCGAAACGAATTTTTTCGCGTATCGAGGGCACGCGTTTCCCAAAGAAACGCGGGACGGGAGGGGAGGAATTATCGCCGGCACACCACGTCGTCCAATTACGTCTAATTGCCCTTGGAGTAACGTTCAACCACCACCAATAGCCAGAGTTAACGAGTCGAGCGTAAATTTCAATTCTGACCCCGTCTCCGGCCACATTTTACACATCCCCCATCCCCATCCTTCGAGAGAGAAACGCGCGGCCTTAAAACCGACAACCCCCACGGCGGCGTGTGGGTACACACACGCGCGCTTCGTGCACGCGCACCATCCTCGTACAACCGTCCTCCCCCTCCTCCTCCCCCCCTCCCTCTCCCCCATACTCGCTAATCTACCATCTTAGATCCTTAACTGCATTTGCATTCGAGACACGGCTCGGATGTAACGCCGACAATTACGAGACACCAGAATTACCGCGCCGCGATTGTAGTAATTATCACCGTGTACGGCCCTGTGTGTACGGCGGCGGCGGGGGGAGGGAGGGGGGGCCGGGGGCCACAATGATTTGTCCGTTTTCGGCAACCGGACATTTGCATATATGCCGACTCGTTCCCACTTCGCCTCCGTTTCGAGGTTTCGTTCGTTGCCCTCGTCGACTTGCCTGCCTCTTCAACTCCCACGCTGATAAGCCCGTCCCCCCTCCCCCTCTCCTCGCCTTCGTCGAGCAAGGAGGAGGAGGAGGAGAGCGATTTAATCCCGGGTCGAGTCGAAACGATAGGGAAAAATCGAGATCGCTATCCCCTAACCGCGAAAGCGGTCGATTATCGTTCGTGTAATTCGGCTATTTATATTAGTATACAGGGTATGCAAATCGGGGGAACACCGAATTCCAATAGTCGTGAATCGAACGAGCCAGACGCGTCGATACGCGAATTAACATATCTCGCGAGTTTTTAGAGAATTTAATTTTTCTCTTTTCTTCTTTTTAATCCTTTCTCGTTATTTCGATACTGTCGAATGTTATGTGTATACATATATATATATATGTGTAACCGGTTTCGATTCATTGGTAAGTTGAAAGATTCGCAGGGGGATAGGATAAGGACACCCTGTATCGCGATGCGAACGCCTGTGCCGGTCTATGAGGCACGAAAGGACAAGGTTAACATAGAAAGGGGTGGCCGTGGCTATTGTATTGTAATACCGTTTAAACTCGGCCGGGTAATAGGGCGTGCTTACAAGTATTTAGAATGTAACGGGTGTCCCGATCAAGGGAGCTCCGCGACTTGCACGCATTCCCGTACAAGCGTAATCTGCCGTGAATCTCTGCTCTTCTGCGAGAGCATGCCTTATACCGAATAAAGGAGCGACCGGTAACAAAGTAGAAAAGCTGGATATAGCCGCGTGCTCGCGTCCCATTATACATATTGTTGCGCCGATCCCCATTATACCGGGTGAGAATTATTTTATCGACCGAGCGAAGAAATTCCAGTTTCGAATTCAAATCGCAATTTCAAATCGAGTACTTGAAAAGTGGGGCGAGTCAATTTCAACGTCCCCGTAATTCAACTACTACTAGAAGAAGATCGTTACGAATCGCACTTGCGAGATTGAAATGATCGAGAAGCGCAAATGAAACGAAATTCCAATGATACGATGAATTCAATTCGAATCGGAATTTCTTCGAGTAACGAGGCATAATAATATCCATCCCAAGCTTGGACTCCATAAATCCTGCCCGTGTCTCCGAATTACCGTAACCGTCTAAAACGAGCGTTTACTTTCTCAGATTGCTCAATTTCGCGGAAACCTTTCATTAGGCGGCGAGCGATCACCCCGGCCATCCTTCAACCCTCCCCCTCTCTTCGCTTAATGCTCGTCCAGATATGGCAGCGCCTCGTCAAAATTAATCCCGTCGCCCCGATTACGTATTCCCCGGGCGAGGCTATCCGGCTATGCGAGACAAGTATTCCGTATTCCGCGCTCCTCCTCCCTCCCCTTGGACGCGGAAGTAATTTCTTTGGCGCGTGTATAGGGTGTCCCCCGTGGATGAGAAACGAGCCGTCTTTATTTTTTACTCGTCAATTCGATATCCCGTAAATACGCGATTATTATTGACACGTTGACACTATTTGCGTCGTCCATATTCACAGGGTGACTACTTAAAAGATCCTCGTAATTTGGAAATATATTCCAAATATCGAATAAAAAATTATTTAAAACTTTAAAGTGTTTTATGTGTTTTTATCATTGTTATTTGGTTCACTAAGGGAATAATTAAGAGAGAAATTTTACTTGGTGAAGATTCGAACTGTTTGTGCATAGAGTGGCGAGGTGACAAGTGAGGACCTCATCTTTTACTAAAATACGAATTAGGAGTAGCAAGGCACGCAACACGCGAGGCAGTGAACGTAATTGCGAAAACCACGCAATTATGATTATTGAGAGAAAGACGAAACGCTCCAAGTACGAATTAAGGATTTCGAATCGATATCTCGTGGAGACGGAGGCGGAGGCAAAGATCGGAGATAACCGGAGGGTTATACGATAACGATGATTAACAAGGAGCATCGTGAATTTCAAATGATGACGATGATTCACGAGGGAGGAAGCTACACCGTGTTTCCTGCGTGTTGCCGCATGTGACGACCATTTGCAAACGCAGGAAGAGGTATATTAACAGTACGTATTCTGCCGTGGTTCAATTGTTGAAACCGTCGATGGAAAAATCGTGCGAATCTGAGACGTCGCGTGAACTCGGCTCCCGTTACGTTACGTTGCATGGGAGGAGGGGAGGATGGAAGAAAGGACGGTTTTCCATCCACGAGGATGGAAAAGGGGACGATTAAAATTCTCCGACTGGAGGATCGAAGCGAGGAACGATAACAAGTTTGAAACGCGTCGCGCGTGAAAACCATAGGATTCGCGCGATCCCACGGGAGACCTGGTAATGTTCGCAAAAAGCCAGCCAGGCTTCCTCTTCGAGAAAAATATCTCAAGTTTCGCCTCGGCGTCGGTGTTTGATCCCGTTAAAGGCCGGTTTCCTACCTCGCCGATCATTTTAAATTCGAATTCGAAATCGATGACGATAAACTGTTTTCAAAATTCGAGATATTTATAGAAATATAACGAAACGTAACGATCTATAATCTATATCGAAGGGAATATTTAAAACTTCTGAAAAAACTTTCTTTCTTTCTCTCTTTCTTTTCCATCGCTTCGACGTTGATAAAAATCCGAGGAAATCGATTCGCACGGAAGAATTATCGACAAACCTTGGAAATTTCCTCTCCGCCATTTTATTCATCGTTTAAAATGATACACGATATATAAGATCTATGCGCGGAACGAGGAACTGGTCTCTGGGAATACGAAGGGAAGAAGAAGAAACGGATCGTAAATCGGGTTCGAAACGAATGGGATTCCATCGACGGTTTTCCTTCGGCGAGCATCGCGCGTTAATTGTGACGGATTAGAAATTCAAATGACAGGCGTTACGGGGGGTAAAATCGGGGGGGGATAAATGAGTTCCGGGGAAAAATGCGTGCGAGGCGCATTTGTGTGGTAAGAGGACGGTTGTGCAACGCGAACGAAGCAGAAGAAGATCGGTGGAAAACCGATATCCTTCGCGCGGTCCGTGGTTGAATATAAGTCATGAATTAAAGATCAGCCGGAAAGGGATTCTAATTAGCCGGTACACGCGGAACCGGGATTCCTCGCCGCACCGTGAAAACGTATCGGTTTAATTGGAAAGAAGTTAAGCGTCTTTCGGTGATTCGTCTCCAAGGCTATTTCCAGCTATAACGAGAACCGATACCCTCTCCATCCAAATGGAGAGACCTCGTCTAATTACCATCAACTCGTTCGAGCTTTGTCGAGGAAATTTTGAAAAATCTTCCTCCACGTTTCTTCGAAATAATTATACCCAGTCCAGGACCGATATCCTGATAATTTATATCATATTCGATGAATTTTTCCTATCTCGTATTAAACAGGATATATACATATATAATGCGAAGAAAGGTGACCAATTATTGCAGATTCGAAGATTTCTTTACGCGAGATAAACGTGGAAGATGTTCGTTAACGATCGAGATTCTCGATGCAAATCTCCTCGTTGGGGAGGAAGGGACGATTGGTCGGGACGTTTATTAGGCGAGCAAAGGTGACACCAGAATGGGCCACGGTGGACGCGACTTTTTGCGTCACATCGTCTCCACGCGGTCTGTTTCCATGAAAGGATTAGGGACGTGTCGACGCGTCCCGCTTTTTGCCGCAACCTTCGTCGCGGAAATATCGCGCTCAAAGAGGAACCGTTTTCGCGGTTATATCGCCGCTCGATTGCTCCACTTAACGGCCTCGTCCTCTCCCTCCCCCTCCCCGACCTTTAATGCTCCCTCGACGCGATAAAACTCATCAAAGCGACCGAACCCGTTCCCTAACGAACACACGTTCAACGCGTCGTCCAACGTTTCGTTTCTCGCACGTGCTGGGAATACGATTCTCCTTTTACCGAAAGAAACATCCCTTCCTCTTCATCTTCTCGTTCCTTGCCTCGTATATGACAAATAATTCGAATAATTTCGAGACAACGAAGCATTGAGCATTCGAGAAATTAGGCGAGCAAATCCCCCTCCCCTTTTAGAAGAAACGGGATCCAATCATCCTCGACTCCTTCGATTAATCGTCAACTACATAAATATCGTTAGAACTGCGGTGAACTGCCGGGAGAAAAACAAAGGGAAAGGGAGGAGGGTAGGAAAGTCACGTGGAACACGTAACGAAGAGGAAGAGTACGGTTGTTGCGCAAGTTTTTGCGCCCCGCGCGGGCATCGGCTCGTTTTTGCGCCAATCGACGAATTACACGATTCTATTAAAGATAGTAGTAGTAGCAGTCACGGTAAGAGACTATCCTCTTCCCTCCTCCACATCGCGCTTCCATCGATACGTTTCCCCTCCCCCCTTGACAATGACGACCAGAAGAGGAGGAGGTGGAGAAGGTGGACGTGGACGTTTCGTGACCGTTCACCGGCAATCTGTACCGGGTTTCACGGTCATGAGGTCTTATCTTTTTCTTAAACGCCTCCTTTCTCCTCCCGTGAAACGCCGCCGGGTATCTAGTTTCGTACTACTTGGAGACTCTGCGTTCAGCCTTGGCGAGTGATGATACGTAAAGATAGGTGGTAAACTGCGGACGGGTCCGGGACGATTACGGGTCCCCTTCTCATTGATGGACGTGGCTCGTTAATCAGTAACACGGCGTAATGGGACGCGTGAACGAGATGAAAAGTTTACGCGAAACGAACGCGTGTTAACGATGAAGAATTAGTTTTCGTGATTTCTATCGATAATTCGATAGAATTTTTCATCAAATAGTAATATCTTTGGAAATAATTGATTTTTCACTCGATATATATATACGAAAATATTTAAAAGGTTTGAGATTTTTAAATTATATTCGTTCAATTATCTAATATCGATCGTGTTTCTGTTTTCTTTTTTTTTGTTTTATCTCCATCGTGCATTAACTCTTTCTTCGGGACTATATACAGCCAGGGCTTCCCGACGGGGCTGAAGAACCCGATAAACGCCAACATGGTTTTTTTACGGGATGTTTCCTATCCTCGAATTAATCAGAGACGGACGGGAAGATTCCCGATTAAACTTGCGCACAGGCTGAACCACTTAAGGAATCTCACGATACCGAAACCGTTTCTTAGAAACCGTGGCGTTGAATTACCCGAACTCAGGGATAGGATTGTTATACAGCTCCCTAGGAGGAGATGTATCCTTCCTGCAAGTCACGTTGCCCTTTCCATCAACAGAATAGGAAAATACGTAGAGAGAGATCCTCGGTTGAAACGAAACGAAATAACAGCCGTTGTCATCGATGAGGGAGAAAAAATTTTCTGACCAATTAAAAACTGTGTCAGACACTGACAAAGTGGAATACACGACCTTGAACAATTCGTGAAGGATCTCGAGGATCTCTTAAGGAGAGAAGAGAGAAGGTGATTACGAAACTCGAACGCGATCGTCCGATAGAAGGGAAAAAAAGAAAGAGAGAATTCTTCTTAGCCGAGAAGTGAGGGTGTCGAGGACAGCCAATATCCTCGACGGAACAAGAAACCACCCCTTCGCGGGGATGGCTCGATTTCCACTTACATTTCTCGTAAACCAATAACGTCACGTTTCGACCTTATCCCTTCGATGCCCCTTAATTTCCTCCTACGCAATGCCGTCGACGAATATTCGATCGAATCTAGAGGGGGCAAGTGTAAGAAGAGGCGAAAGTATAAGAAAGAATAAGGGAGGGGGAGGTTTGGGGAGAGATATCGAGGATGGAAAAACGCAGCGACACGGAAGGGATTCAAATGAACTGGAAATCGAGAAGGCGCGGTGGTGGTGGTGGTGGTCTCGAATATTCCTCTCGTTTCTCGAGAAACTGTCGATTTCCTCTGCCCGTCCTTCTTCATCTCTCTATCCCTCTTTTTTCCACCTCTTTCACGAGTCGGAAAGAAGGAAAATCCAGCGATAATTAATCGAACCTTATTCCACGATACTCGAGGAGAGCCACGCGAAGAGAAGGTACTCGACGTCGGCTAATTGATCGCGATCCGTTGCTCTCTGATTGATCGCTTAATCGAGCGAGGAAAAAAGAAGGGAGACCCGAGGGTGGAGGAAAAAAGTTGGAACACGTTAAGAGCTCGAAAGGTAAGTCCTCGACCGTTGAACAAGGCGCGCGCGCGATTCCGTTTCGTCTACATACATATATATATACATATATCGCGGATCTTTGTTTAGGAGTTCGATGAACGTGCGCCAGGAGGAAAAGGTGGAGTGCGCGGCGGAGCAGAATAATTATTCCGGCTTTTCGACGTCCCGCCTCGATTATTGACAAGCAGTAATTTCCGTTATCGTTTCGTCTATTAATTAGACCGCGCCTCGCCGCGTCGATTTCCTCCCCTCCCCCTATTTGTCGTTATTTCGGTCGGCAAATATATACGCGTTGAAGCGTGTGTCAACAAACGATAATAACGTTCCAGATTGTTTTACAAATTCGAAATTAACGTTAATTCCTCGGACGAGAGGGAGGAGGAACGGAATAATTCAATTTGCCGTAGTTAATAGAAATTTTCGAATGGGGGAGAGGGATTCGAAAAGCGATCGAAAAGGGGGTGGCGCTAGCGATTGAAAATGCTAAACTTGTCGGGGCGGGAAGATTAATTCGTTTAGAGAGAGTCGTCGGGTTCATGGGAGAGGTTAGTTGGGAGAAATTGGTTTGTTAAACGCAGAGAACAAGAAGCCACCGGCGGCATAGCAATGCGATTTCGAGTTATTAGATTCGAGGAGGAGGACGATCGTTTGTGCAAATTGTGCGTGGATTAGAATCAAATTGGGCCGAGTATATAATTTTCGACATTGGATCCTTAATTCTTCATCGAGGAAGAATCGGAAAATTAATTAATCCGATGATGAAAATCTGTCTGAAGGATTTTTTCTCTCTCTCTTTTTTCTTTGAAAAGAAAGTGGCTCGACTGTTAAGACGCTTATATCTCGAGACGAGATACGTTTGCGAGTATATTTAAAGGATACTCCTACATACGGGCGGTTGGATCGAGGGGGGAGGAAGAGGAAGGAGACGGAATGGAGAACGGGATTCGCGCGGTAGACCGATCCTCACGGAGCAGGGCAGAGACTCAGTGTCAACAATGATATGACGTTGATTGTGATATGCAAATGGAAGATCGGTCGAAAGGCGGCGATACGCGGCTACCTAATGAATATTTACTCGAGCCCGAAGACACCGTGGTACGCCTATACATCGAATACTATCTACGATTAAACGTATAATTCTCGAATTAAAGTACCGATCAAATCGTTAAACAGTTGTGTTCAATGCAAATCGAAGGAGCGCACCTCGTAGTAATCCTCGCCTCCTCTTTCGAGAAGAAAACCATTTTTGCCTTTCTAACTCCTCCCTTCGAATTTCACGCATAGAGACGCTTTAATCGCGTTAAAAATAAATTTGGAGAAACTAGAAAGGGATAAGATAAAAATCCAAGGGTGAAAAATTGTGAAATCATCGCAAAATAAATTTTCCTCCAATTGATATTGGACGACGATCGATAAAAAAAATTGTAACAAAATATCGATTAAATCGTTAAACAGTTGTGTTCAATGCAAATCGAAGGAGCGCACCGAGTAATCTTCGCCTCCTTTTTCGAGAAGAAAACCATTTTTGCCTTTCTAACTCCTTTTCTTCGAATTTCACGCATAGAGACGCTTTAATCGTGTTAAAAATAAATTTGGACAAACTAGAAAAGGATAAGATAAAAATCCAAGGTTGAAAAATTGTGAAATTTCCGTATCATCGCAAAATAAATTTTTCTTTAATCGATATTGGAAAAAAAATTGTAAGAAAATTTTAACAAACTCACCCTATTTGAGCGTTCGACTCAACGAGACACCACTCGGTCCCGAGGATCACCTCGCTTGCCGGCGTCGAAATCACCGATACCTTCGAACATCCAATTCCCAATTTCTTCGTTTTTACAAAAAGAAAAAAAAGAAACACCGGCGAATCTATTCCAGCGAACGTTTAAACCTTGCTCTAATCGTTCTCGCCCATTGTTTGTCGAAACAAAGATCGCGCGGGAGCCTCCTTTCTCGTAAGACCTCCTTCCTCTTGCCCTTTTTCACCGGTTCCAGACCGTTAATCCATCACGGCGTCGGCGAGTGAGAAAAGCACCTGTGACAAATCGAAGATGGTGGCAGCCGCGAAAGAAATTGCATTAATTTAACACGTGTTCTCTCTAGGTCCGATCGCACGTTGACAACGCAACGCGGCCTCCTTTGAAAGGAGAAAAAAAAAAAAAAAAAAAGAACAGGAAGCAAACCTCCTACGACCACGTGCTAATCCTCTCCAACATCGATATATTTATTGTTTCTAATTAAAAAAAAAATATCGATTCACGAGAGAAAGGAGGGAGATCGTAATCTCAGGTATCTTTCCTTAAGATATTGGCAATTAGTTTTGTTAAATAGATCGGTGATAAAACGCATTTCCTCGTTTGTATGCGCGAATTGGATCAGATCCACGTGCCTCCTCGAGTTCCTGGCTCCCTGACGGTTCTCGCCGTCAGGTGCACGTCGCGGTGTCGAGGTAACCACGTGCGAACAAAGACGACAGGACCGCTGCTGTCATCTCGAATCACTCCACTTTCCTGCCACCCGTTCCAACTTCTGCACCAATTTCTCCATCTCTCCAGATTAGCTATCGTCAGCCACGCTTTCCAACTTCGACAATCTCGCGGATCCTCTTCGGGGACGCTAATCCACTATCGATTTGAACGGGAAGGATCCTCGAATCATCCTCGAACGAGCACAATATAAATTTCACAATTCTTCACAACGGCACGAATCTTCGGATTCGAAGCGGCGAAATCCCGCGCAAGTTCACGTAAACCGCGTGCGCGTTCACTTCGAATTGGAAGAAGAATAGGAAAGGAGGTGGACTTGGCGTTGACCGGCGGCGAGCGGTGGTGAAACGATGATGCCGGGCAGCGGCGATGCCGCTGGGTGGTGATGGTTGTTGTTGTTGTCGAGGTGGTGGTGGTGGATAAGAAGAAGAAGAAGAAGGAAACACGAGAGGAGGTGTGCTTGGCGCGATCTAGCCGAGAGTGGTACCAGCGGCCACTGAAGAAGAAGTGGCGTGTGCGGATCGCGCGGTCGAGCGAAGAGAAACGAAGACAGCGGCCTCGAAATGGTAAGGGACGGCGAGCAGAGCGGCCGAAAGAGAAGTAGACGGAGTAGGAGGAAGAGGAAAGAGAGAGGGAGGAAGAAGAGGGAGGAAGGAGTAAGATCCTAAGAGGAGAGCGTCCTTCTTCTCTGTTGGAAAGGGAGGAGGAGGAAGAGGAAGAGGAGGAGGAGGAGGTCCGTCAAACCGAGGGCTCGCGTATTCTCCAAACCGTATTCTTCCTCTTCTTCGTACCCTTCCTCTTCCTCCTCTTTATTTTTTCCCCCTCTCGCGACATTTTTTCGCGAAGTTTACGTAAAATTATGTCGATATCGGTGAGAGATCAAGTTTCGATTTCAAAGGAACGAAGTGACGATGATTGGAAAAAATTTGCGCGGGAACGAGGAATAGAGGCGGACTCGTAAAGAACTCGTAAGAAACTTCGGGACGGCCACATTCCCGTGTAATTGTTAAGCGCGAAAGCATTCGGTGGACGAGAGACGAAGGGCAGAGACGGAGGAGTCACGTGTAACGAACGAGATATTCCAAGATTTCCTCGACTTTTCGACGTCTGGGAAGGAGCAGTTGGCAAGCGGCGCGCACTCGCTTAATTTGCAGATACGCTCGTCGACGGCAACCACCGCGACCTTGCTCCTCCGACTCTTCCACGCGAACCGCGTATCGTTTCGTCCATCGCGTTTATCGAATTCTCGCTTCTTCCATCATCGATCGCCTCGATTCAAATTCACATTCATATTAGAAAAATTAAATCGAAAATATCCATATGCCTTCCCCACGGATTAAATCCGTATCCGATTAAACGATTGCGAACTTAATGACCTTCGATCGAAGACAAGCCAATAAATCGTCCAACCTCTTTAACGATACGCTTCTTCCTCCCCGCCTCGCCAAATCCTCCGCATCCGTCCTCATCTCCGGTTCCTCCTACCCATCCTTCCATCCTCCCCTCTCCTCCCCGCATCGTATCCTACATCCATGCACAATTTCCAGCAGATTCTCGCCGGATCGTTCTTTCCACGTCGTGTAAAAGCACAACAGGTACGACTTCTCGTAACAGAGTCCGCGATACACGCCGATATAGGGGACAGAAGCGACGACAGGATATCGCGTGTTCGCAGCGCAGTCCTTTGAGCGGACGGGATCCGCGGCCGTCCACGACGGGGTTTTCACGGTCCTCTGATACATTGCTACCGTTTCGAGGAGGGTCCCCGTGCATCCTCCAGTCCGCGCTGCCCAAGGCCTTGTATTATGGTAAACGAGACATCGGAGCCAGAGGCTGCCAGTCACCGCTGCCAGTACTCCTTCCACTTCCATTCCGATTCTCTCTCCTTTCCTCTTTTGTCTGCCCGCAGACGCGATCGTCCACTCGTCCCTTCCTGCTCCCTCCCCTTTCACGTCTCTTTTCCGTCCACCTTGCCTCCCACTCGAGCTCCAACAGACACCCACAAGAGGACTTAATAATCTTAATGAATTCGAGAAATTCGTAGGCAAAGGTACGCCCTTCGCTTCGATCGGATCTTCCTCCTCGGCCGCGCTACGGATTTTCCAAGAGAAAGAAGATGGCTGAGTCACGCGACTGGAACGGAGAAACGCGTTAAATCTTGTTTCTTCCGTTTCTTCTTCCTCCCCTCTTCGGATTCGTTCGATTCTTTTTACACGTGAAAAATTATATGTGAACAGGTGTTTGGAAAGAAAGGACGAGTTTCTTGCTCGACTGAATGATATTAACGATAATGTCCCGTTGCTGGAATTTTACGACTCGTTCCAGCATTTCGTTCAATAAATCGTAAAACGGATAAATTGTAGATCCGTGTAATTTGCAACTTTGTAACTAACTTGAATAATATCATCGATCGATAAGTAATCAAGAATAATTATTTCTTCCATCGTCGCAACAATGAATAGTCTCACGTCGATAAATTTTATGGAATACAGTCCTTCTTTATATATAAGTTGGAAAGGGAAAAGTTTGAACATGCTCGGTACGAATCGAATCCATCGCTACCGGGCAAGCCTTACGCCTCAATTTCCGTCTTTGTCCCACGTTTAATCTTGTCCCCTCGATCTTTCTCCTCCCTCTCGTACCGTGCCTTTTTGCCTTCCATGTGCCTTCCCTGTCTCAGCTCCCCCGTATTCTTCCTCTTGGATGCCCATAGGCAACGCGTATCGCCGCGTTCGCCTCGCTTCTGTCGCGCGACGATGCATCACGGCTCTCCCTAATGAAACCCTTTTCTCCCGCTGCCAATTAACCCCCACGCGACACCAGCCGAAACGGAAGAAAATACCCGACAGGTCACCTATAATGTATATATATATTATCACCTCTTTTTCTTCATTGCTACGGCATTTAATTGTTACATTGTTCCTTACTCGCATGTTTTCTCATCCCTTCGATCCATCATGTTGGAAATCGTAGATATCGAAAAAAAAAGATGACGAAAGCAGGATGAACGGGGAGAAGAATTTTCTCGCTCATCGTCGTGACTCGTGTTTTAAATCCGTGTTATTCTGTCGCGATTCTCAGAGAATCACGACTTACTCGTCATCCATAAAACGAAAAAAAGAAGGGAGGAAAATGAGAAGATCGGCGTGACACGATCGTAAGCCTGCTTACCTGTAATACCTCGACGCGAGCGCGAAAATTACGCTAACACCGGTTAGAAGAAGAAGCGAACGGTGAACACGGTACACGATTCATCGACGTACGGACGTCGTAACATTACCTCCATCAGATAAACGAAATTCTTCGTCGAGAGGAAAGTAAAAAAAAAAAAGGAAGAGAGAGAGAGAGAGAAGAGGAGAATCTTAACGCGAATGGTAAAAAATCGGAGAGCAGAAATTCATCTTTCTCGGGATGTCCAACACTCCGGACATTAATCCGACGATAAATACGCACGGTCACGGGTTAAGGGAAACGGGTACACGCAGGATTGACAAGTTAAACGAGTTTCGCTCGATTCACCGGCCACGATCGATCATCGTCGCTATCCACGCCGATCTCCCGATCGTTCCACGGGAAAAATCCACGCGACGCTTTCTCTTCCACCCCTCTGCTCGAGTGACCGCCTACCCTTCGCGTTACAACATTGCTACGCGCGTTAACAAATAGCGTTAACGATGCGAATCCCATAAGATCACACGCTGCCGCCGATTATTAATTGCCTTCATTCGTCAAACAGAGTTTCGCCCGTGAACCATTTACCTTGAGATTCGATAAATCCACGACCGATTACCAGATATATATATAATATACATTGGATATACGGAAGAGAAAGATTCGATGATCGTGAAAATAATCGTCAGAGTATATCTAGCGGTAAAAAAAAAAAAGAAACGGTAATTAGAGGGGAAAAAGGGGGAAAAAGTAATTAATCGTTTACCTTGGTCGATACTACGTCTCTCCACTTGCTAAGAATAATCACGTTCGAATGGGGACTGTGTGTACGTCTGAATAAAAGAGGACGACCGACAAGGTGTCGGGAGACCGTTTAACTTTGTGTTTGGGACCGCCTATCCGACGCTTCCTGCCTTAGGGGACACGATTGCGCCTCGCCACTTTCTAATTTACCATCGAGTTTCGCCTGTTGACAACGCGCAATTTCTCCATACAATCTCGAAATTCGATATCCGAAACTTCTTTCTTTCCTCCGATTTCGATGAGCCATTTAAGCTCGATAGACTACTTAGTTTATATCTTATCGGCGGCTAATTAAGTAACAACCATCAATTATCAATTTTTATTTTTCTCAAGATTCCCTTCCCTCGATGAAAAAGAAACATTGCGAACGAAGATGATTATCCGTGTAATAATAACGTTCAAAGAATTTCGTCTTTGAGAAATTCCAAAGTGGAGGATTATAAAGATAAAATTTCTTTAATTTTTTTCCTCTATGATCGAATTTCTTCTTAATTCCGTTTAAAGAACGATGTAACAAAGTTCATGAAAAAACGATGTTTAAGTATGTTTAGCGAGCACCCGTTATATAAATCTAGTCGCTGGATCGACTTAAACGATCCTCGAAGCAAATTTTTACGAGACACGCATTCGTTATCCATTAGAGTAGTAGGTATAGCACGTGTGGTGGGTTTCTGGAGTCCGGTGTTACCAGAGCCAGAGAGTACACGATATTCATTCTCTCGCGATCCATTCCGGGCGATGCGTGTAAATGGCGGGCATAATTGAATTATCATTGGAACCGCATGAAAGACAGCCCAAAGCCACCCCGGACCCAGTAATGAACGAAATCAGCGTTACGCCCCGACCCTGCAACGCGGTTTCAAAATAGCTACAGCTATATTTAGGTAACAATGGACCTCGATAAAAGCAGCTACGATAATTTCCATTGGCCTCGTCCTCTCCTATTTTCCTCCGAATTATTGGCATTCGAAAATGAAATTAATTTCAATTTAATTTTCATTATTAAAGGGAACTCGATGAATGGGCACTTTCTTGCTTCCATCGATTTTTTTCTATTCGATATTGATTCAGATGTTTTTCACATGGAATCACATTCAAAGAGAAGGGAAGAATTCTACCTAAAAAAAAAAAAAAATATTTGAAATATCGAATATAAGTTTTTGTGAAAAATTTAAAATCTTGTTAAGTGAATAATCGGTATGATTCCTAATTTTATGATCGTATTGATAAACATTTAATATTCAGAGCAAATACCTATGGCACCTTATTAATCAAAGTTTAATTGCACGTGCTGATGCTAATTAATAATCTCCTTCCCCTCCTCATTTCCCAATAAATCAAGTTAATTTTCAGTTTAATTAATTCTACCAGAGGATCAGCAGTCATTGAAGTTAATTCTCTGAAAATAGCAGACATAACATTTAAGTTTTGCTTACGAATAGTTTAATCGAGATTTTCGATGCTCGTTTGAAATTATATGGAATACTCACTTGGTTTTTATCATAATAAATAATACGAGCAAACGAGCAAGAGATTATACCTAAATAATCAAAGATAAAATATAATAAAATTTCTAGGAATTATAGAACTAAATAATTAAAAATATTGAGAAAATAATTTGTATCGTGCAAGAACAAACTTGGATAATTAAACGAACAATTATTTCTTTGTACGAGAAGAGAAGTCTGTGAAAAGTTAAGTTCTCTCAATATTGAAAAAATTCCTAAGTCCCTTCTCGTGGTCTCTTCTCACAGATGTTTGAATCAAGATTACGACATTCTTGCTTTTTCTCGTTCCCCAAGTGAAGATTAAAATCTGGACCGGCGAGAGCAGTTGGACCATCGCCATTTTTTTTTTTTTTTTTCCCCTGTAACTTTATACCACGGGTCATTTCCATTCGACGAACACGTGGCACATAAAACTCGCGAAATAAATATTTACACGTAAAAAGAATTTGTCGAACGAAATCGCTATCAAACAATCGTGAATATTTTGAAAACTTTGATATATGGCAATTTTGTCTCCTTTTTTCTTCTTTTCTTTTCAAAAATAAATCAAGAGTATTATTATATTCGTTTAATGAAATATTATACGATACGTTTCAACGTGATTTAAATGTTAAAGATCGTTGCTAATATGAAATGATTATTCTTGTTAAAAAAATTAATGGAAAGTATTTTTCATTTGACTTAAGAAATTATCATATTTCTATGTAAATATTCAATTCGTGAATATTATCAAAATGAAATAACTATGATATAGTAAAAATTCTATACTCACTTCTATTTTCACTTCTATATCTGTAAATTAACGACGGAATTATCTACAAATTGTCTCAACGCTTCATATATTTCATCCGACTATGGAAATCAAGAGAGTGTTTAACCATTCGTTAAAACGACGCACATAACCTGCTCAAGCATTTAAATGAAAATGCCATAAACGGTGTTTCCGGATAACATAGAGAGTCGTAATCCTTAAAACAAAATTACATTAAATAAGTAAATTTGATATTAAATGATGATTATAAAATTAAACATAGATACTTACTCGATTTTGATGTACATATAATAAAAATTTAACTTTTGTTATTCAAATACGTACACGAATGGATATGCATCACTATTAATTAAATAAGAACATATTAAATAAAAAATTAAATTCGTTTAATAGAATAGTATAATTATATTTACGTGGTTCGCTATTAAGAATAAAATTGCAATGATTGAAATTAAAACTAAATTTCAATATAAAATTATATACAATTATTTGTTTAAATCTAGCCGAAAAATATCATTCGTAAAGAAACTCGTATATATAATTATATTGCATTAAAAATTAAGATACATTACAATTTTGAAAGAAAAATAATGAAAATGTATTCGATTGATATCTCATACTTTGTAATCACGCACCATAACCACAAATAGACAAAGAGATCAAATAGGATAAAAATTATTCAGAAATAACTAATTCAGATTAACTAAATAAGATAAAAATTAGGAAATCAGCGCCATCTCTAGAGGACTATAGATAAACTAACATAAACAAGGAGGAATAGTAGAAAAACGATAAAGATAGAATAAGAATTAACTGTTAGCGCCATCTCTGTAAAATTATTCAAAACATAACCTCAATTTTTACTCTACCTTATCTTATAATTATAAATATATCACACATATAAAATTGAATAGACATGACATCCTATGAAACTTTATGATATATGTTTTAAAATATCAACTTCAAAAAAATTCAAAAAAGTTTTTTATATTTATTATGTTATCATGTCTAATATAAAATTAAATTACTCAATAGTAATTTAGTAAATAACACTTATATATTTCATAATTTTAAAAATTAAAACGAGAATGTTAATATAATTTCTAAATGAAAAATATAATAACAGCTAATTCATATTATTTCTTTAAAAAAATAACATAAAGAATAAATTAATTCATAATCAAAATAATTAAAAACAATTACAATATTTTTTATATTTTAATACAATATTATACAATAGTATCACCATTACTACCAACATTAATTCAAATTAAATATTAAAAATTAGTAATTTATTGTTGCAATATTAATGCAATTGAGATTTACTAATTACAAATAAAAAAAACTGCTAAAAAAAAATTAAATGCACATGATCGATAATAATGATTATAATGTTTATTGTCTATACAGATTTCAAGCACAACGTTCATTTCAAATCTATTTCGCGATGATTGTGAAATTGAAAAAATGATGATGAATAACCATCGAAAATGGCCAATACGAATCAGCTTCACTTTCTATTTTTCACATTATTTTATCCTTTCTCTATAAAACATAATATCTAAAATCTATATATATAATTTATATAAAACATAAACTATGATCGTAGCATATATATTGAAAATCCTTTTTTTCGCTTATAGTAATTTCATAAAATTAACTATTTGCATTAAATAAAAAATTAAATCTTTAAGATAAATATATAAATATAAATAAATTAAAATAAAATAATAATCTAACTTAAATCCTATTTTAGAAACTCATAATGTAAATTAATGACAACTCTAATAGTCAAATAAATGAATAAATAAAAAAGAAAATTATTTAAGAAATTATCACCTAAAATAATATTCAATAAATAATCGAACAAAAGTTAATTTGCATAAAAATCGTCGGATTATTTTTTAATTGTCATAATGTGTACAAAAACTATCAAACTCGAATATTACTTTCGAAGTTTCAATCAAACAATAACATGTTGCAAAGAAATTTAATTTCGATAATGATTAAACAAATACATATCACTAAAACAAATTAAATTTATTAATATATAATTAAATTTAATAATTGTAATATATCGATATTCTATTAATAAAAATTTTAAATAATTATGTATCTCTATCAATAAAATGCAACAAGATGTTACCTGTCAATTTTCAACTGTAGACTGATGACGTGCGTAGTATGATGCACATTGATTCGTCTCGTTGTTAGATCTTAGCAATTTTCTGATTGGATAGAACAATGCAGTTTTTTATTCATTTTAGCCGCGCGAAAATTGAAATTTTATATACTGTACTGTATTGTAAGAAATTAATTGTAAATTTCTGTATGTTACAACATACAAAAAGTATCTTGACCTATTTATATTGAAATGCATTTTATAAAAATATTCCAATTAAAAATATAATGAGAATAAATTATTATAATTAATTTAATATAAAAATAATTCAAATTAGAAAAACTGAAACATAAAATTAAATTTTTTGTTTCAAATTATTTCAACTTTAAAATTTAAAATAAAAATTGATTAAATCAGAAAAGAATATAATTTAAGACAAACGAAATCAAAGTAGATATATAAAATATATAAAGAAATAAATAAAATAAATTGAAGAAAAAATATGATGAAAGAATTTAAGACAAAAAACTAAAAAAATAAACTAAAATAAAAACTAAAAATAAATAAAAAAATTTGTATCTTACTCTAGATCTTAATACTAAAATTAAAATAAATCATATAGTGATTGAAATTGAAATTTTAAAGTCCATCTGCAAGATTATGCCATTATAATATTACATTTTTTATTAATATTATTTAATGTATATCATTAATAACAAAAAAAAGAAGAAACCGCAATTTTATAATGTTTAAAAATATTTATCTGAGAAATATATATCATAAATGAATCTGTATACAAATCTATATACAAATATTCCAAAAAAAAAACTTATAAAAGTATTAAGTTAGAAAAAAAGAATTTCTTAGAAAAAGAAAAAACAAAATAAAAATATATATAAAATTACAAAATATTATAAATATTTTATATATAAAAATATATATTAATATAGATATATGTATATGTAATATGTTTGTATAGTTTATACATAAGTACTCAGATGCTAAAAATTATATCAATTGAAGTTTGGTTTTATTTATAATATGTAAAATTTTATACATATAAAATAAAAACGATGAAAAATTATAAATGACTCCTTAATTTCTGTAATAAGAAAAAATATTACATAAGAAATCTATTCTATATTTCGTTTGTGGTATTAATTTTAAGTGAACTGTTTACATTGCGAAAAAATTATCCTCAGATTAATTTAAATTATATATATATTTTTATGAAATTTACAAAAATATATAATTTAAGAAAAGTTAAGAACAATTTCATAAAGTGTATATAGTGATAAATTAGATTAATATTTTTTTTATTTAAAACGATATTTAAACATCAAACAGCAGACATGAAAGAAGGACACAACGTGTCCAATATAAAAGATGATTATATTCATGAAAATGGAGAGGTAATTTTATAACACTATATATTTTACATAATATTTTAGTATTATTCTTATTGAAAATATTTTCATAGTATTATTAAAAAATACACTTTATGTAAGAGGTTAAGTGCGTGTTCAATAGAAAAATATTTAATCTTTTAACTATATTTGAAATTTTATTTCAATAGTATGATTTTACACTTTTATAATTTCATTATATTTTTTAATTCAAGAAATTTCATTGTAATTTATATATTATTTATATATAATTTATATATATATTTTATATACAATATTGTTTGATATGAATAAAAAATCATAATATAATAAAAATATAGTTAAGAGGTCAATATTTATATAAAAATATATTTATACAAATATATAATTTAAATTATAACAGAGCATTTTAGATTAGCATAAGTTTACTTATGTAATTGTAATAGGCTGTAAATACGGTTAATACAGAGGAATCTCCAGCAAAGCAGAAATTGCGTGGATGGCTAAATCGAAATTTAAGAATAAAAATGACAGATGGCCGTGTTTTAATAGGTGCATTCTTATGTACTGATCGTGATGCCAATGTGATTTTAGGATCATGTTCAGAATTTCTATCAGAGGACCACACAGAAGCAAGAACTCTTGGTTTAGTAATGATACCTGGTAGACATATTGTAACAATACATCTTGATGCTTGAGTAATTGTGTTTGTTTTGTTTGAAATTAACTATAGAAGTTATTATCTTTCATTTTCTTTCTGAATTATATAATTTTATTTCTGTATTTTTTAAAATTTATATACATAATAATATGAACTAGATTTCAAAAAAATGAAATATATAAGTAATTTATTTTTAACATATTATTTCTGTTTATTGTATAAAATCTTAAACATAAATTTTAAATTATAAACAAAAAATATTTTACTATATTAAGTTAATTTATTAATTTTTACTTTATCTGCAGACTTGGTATCTGTTTTATTAGCTATAAAAAAAATAAAATAAAATTAAAATGAATTAACTTATCTATTACCATTAATTCCATTATACTTACAATTTTTAATGCATTCTTTTTGCACATTACAATATTCTTGTTCAAGTACCATAATATGGTTAATTTCTTTCTTTATGTTTCTTAGTGCATCATCTATTCTTTGAGTAAGAGTAAAAGATAAATTATCCATTCCAGACAAATAACTTATTTCTGAAACAGCTACTGCCATTTTGTGTACATATTCAATATATCCTGTTAACTTCTACAAAAATATATTAAACATATTTTTTAATAGATCTAATAAAACTAATATAAATTTATTTTATTTCTTCTTACAGTTAAGATTTCTTTTTTACTTTGTACTTTCGATCTCAGTTCAACTATCATATCCCAATGTGTATCATTAACATTTAATTCTAAAGTTTCTCTTGAAAGAGAAATTAATTCATTTAATAATGCCCTAAAAAAATATTTTTGTATAATTTTGATGACATGATAAATTTATTATTATTATCAAATATTTATTAAATAGTTCTTCAATTTTTACGAGACATACTTATATTCATTACTTGCTTTCATTATAGCTGTATATGCAACAGTTAATGATTGCGTTGCACTGTTAACAGCATCTATGGTTGATTGTTGAATCATATATTCAGGAGTTAATTTTTTTATATCAATAGGTTCAAATTGTAATTTATCATCAGCTGTTGGTTTGTTAGTTTCTGGCTGATTTATATATGTAGAACTTGTAGCATACTAAACAGTAGAAAAAAGTATTAAAAAAGATATAAAAAAATTTCCAAAATTATTTATTAAATAACATTCAGAATGTTACCAGAATAGGTCCAACTCTTTTCAATAATAATTGAAAAAATTGACGTAACGACATGATTTTTAATAAATAAACGTCCCTAGAAAAAATTAATTTTGGAAGCTAAAAATCGAAATTATTCATTTTTTTAAATAAAATCATTAAAAACGGGGTTAAGTTGCATGTTTCATAATTATTTTGAACAACACAAGTCAACGAGCGATTAATAAATCACAGAAAATTAATTTTTGATTTACATATTCAATATTGTAAGATATTTTATTTTTATATATCAAAATGCATTAAGGAATGAAGAAGTTAATATACCAAAACAACTTGTATTTACTCGTGAACTTTTTTGTACTATTTTCTCGCGACTGTGGAACGATCTAGCGACACAACACGAAATCAAATTTTAAACTATAATATGATTTTTTTAGATTATTAGTATATTTCTATGATCATGTAAAAATTAATAATAAATTTTTATTTTCTTTTCAAAATACAATTAGTAATAATAATATTGAATAAAATATTTCAGAATTTTTTATTTTAATTGTTATAAATATTAAATAATGTAAGTTTATTACATTTACATATATAATATAATTAAATTTCACAAAATTTAAAATATCGAAATTTTTTAATGTATTAAGAAATAAAAATAATAAAAAATAAATCATATATCAATAATAATTATTTTCATATTATGTAAAAATAAATAAATAATTATAAATTATATTATTTGACATTGCATATAATTGCAGGAAGACTTTGCATATTTTCTTACAATTATTAAATTTAATATAAAATGTGCTAATAAAATAACATCAATTTTTTTTATTCTTTTGTTCATTGATATCCTACACATTGTTTTATTCGCTCAAAATAATAATTTATATAAATTAGATTCATTTAATCAATTTAGAGAAATTTTTAAGAGAAAAAAATTATTTTGCATATAAAATGCAAATTGCATATTAAATGTATAAAAAATGCATTTTTTTTAAACAAATAACATTATAAAATATGGATTTACCTCACTTAATATAATTCATGACATATCAAATTACATATATTTGATTATATAATTAAATACGTAATTATAAAAAATTATATTATAAATGCAGTGAGATGCGTGCATGTATCATATGTATATAAGATGCTATAAAGTTAGGCATTTTATGGCTAGGATTAATTAATTAGGAATGTAAAAAATAGTAACTGTGAAATTTAAAAAAAAAAAAAAAATAAAAATAAAAATAGTGTTTTTTTTAGAAAAATTGTTATATGCATGTGTAATTATAATGCTTGATGTAAATATAGAAAATCAGTTTTAAGTTAAACGTAGAGCATATTTAAGAATAAAATATGAAAAGTATCACAATTAAACATTATATTCATAGTAGATAAATCCGACCAAATAATATAATATATATGTATCATTTGTTAAATAATAACTTCATTCTGATAATTTATTCATTTAATAAATGTATTTGATAATAATTGTTTAAAACTATTATTGTTTAAATTTACTACTTGGCACTTAAAAAATGATTTTTTTTGTATGGTCGGTTTTTTTTTTTTTTATTCTTTTGTATGCAAAACATCATGAAATAATACTCTTATTTTTTTATATAAAAAATGAATTAAATATTTCTTATTAATTTTATACAAATATATAAAATTGAATAAAATAATATAATATTCAGATTTGCAAAATAATTCATCTAGCCAAAATGACACACAATTTTTCGAATTTAATTTACATTTCTAAATGCATTCATAAATCTGTCCTAAGCATAACAAATTGTTTAACTTATTATACAAATAACCGAGATACTACCGGTCAATAATAAAAATCACACACTTTTAGATAAATCTTTTTTTAAAGTTCTTGATGTATTTCTTCTTCACTTTTATGAACAATCTTAGGTTCATTATTTTTTGATGAGTCCATTGATTCTGTTGATTTTTCTGAATTTAATGACTTTTCATTTTGTACTTCTGCACTTTTAAGATTTTCATTTTGAAGGTTTTCTGTCTGAGATTCAGGCTTGGAATCTGATTCTGGCCCTTCTTTTGAATTTGTTGCAGTTTCATTTATGCTTTCTGTATGATTTGTAATAGATTCTTGTTTTGGTCTCCATATTTTTGCTTTATTAATAAGATAATTCACTTCCCTATCAAGTAATGCCATTTTATTTACAATATCACGAACTTTATATTTCACAGGTTCATATAGAGCTGTCTCAGTAAAAGATTTAACAATTGTATTGTAATATTCCTATGAAAATAATCATACATTTATATATGTAACAATATAATAATTATTTATCTTATTATTAAACTGTAATAAAATAATTTACCTGAGTTTCATTAATTACTTTTTCTAATGTTTCTATTTCAATTTGAGTAAAAATTTCGCTAGATAAACTCAAATTACGCATATTATTTAAAAACGTTGTGCTTGCATTTAACATAGATGTCATGCCTTTTAATGCTTCTGGGCGCTCTCGGTGTTCATAAACACGTTCATATACATCATTAGTAAGTTTCTGAAGATATGATAATTTTTCTTCGTATATTTCAGCAGTTACACTGAATCCATCTTCATATAGCCATTCAGAAATTTCAGAACATGCTTTCAATATGCTTTCTGCTTCTTGAGATGTAGCAACAGTAGCATATTCTTCAGATTCTAATTTTTGTTGGGCATCAATTATAAATGTTTCTAAATTATTCAAAGCTGTTTCACGTTTTGTTTTTTCAAAATCATATACATCCAAACGATGCAATCTAAAATGATATTTAATTTAATGGTTAATAGAAAATATGTAGAACATGTATTTTACATAAAGTTATCATGCAATTATTTATACTCACTTTGCTTGAGATTTAACAAGTTTATCTCCAGAAAGAATTTGTGATCCTAACTTGATTTCATCAGCTTTAATAGGTTCTTTAATTGTTACAATTGTAGCCTTTTTTTCTTTCTCTTTTTCTATTTTTTCAGTTTTATTTACTATTTTATTATCCTCTGTAATCATACTATCATTTTTCTTTTTCATTTTATCTTCTGTCTCCTTTTGTAATTCAGAATATTCAGATTCTTCATGAACTGGTTTTATATCTTCTTTTAATGGTTCCTCTGATTTTCCTTCTTTGTCTTCTAATCCTACATTTTTTAAATATATTTATTTTAATATTTCATTTATATTTACAAAAAAATTAATAAAATAAAATTATATAAAATATGTTTTGCATAATTTTGTAAAAAAAAATTATAACTGATAATTTAAATTTATTTTTAAAATATACTTTATATTTTATCTAAAATATTTTATAAATGCTTGCAAAAAATGGTTATATATTTAAAAAAAATTATTCTAATGATTCATTTTTTCAACTAAAATTTTAAATTGCTGAATTCATACATATTTAACAAAAAAAAAAACAATTATTGTAAAATAAATATTAATAGCAATTATTATAAATTAGTAAATAGTAGCATTTTTTGCAATGCATTCTACGCAAACCTGCAAAAAGTTTACTAATAGTTGAACCAAGTATTGAAAAAGTACTCTCTTCTTCATCAGGAGCTAAACTTGATTTTTCCGATACTAATTCTACATTCACCAAATTCAATATGCCACTTTCATCCATAGCAAAGTGTGCTTTAATGCCTTTACTTTCTGCTCCATCTTTAAGATGTTTATCTAAAGCTTCAGTAATACCAGATAAAGTTATTGTAGATAGATTGAAATTACCGATAGCACTAAAATTAAGACACTATAATAAATAAACATAAATATATTTTAAATAATAACTATTAAATATACATACGCTATTTCATTAAATGGTAAATAGTCTAATTCAGCATAATTAATATGAAATTGAAAATTTTCTGTATACTTATTAAATGTAATAATTTTCTTTTGTGGATAAGGATTCATTTTATTAAATAATGATTTTTTTACCTAAAAATATCATTTTTTGTATAATATTAAATTTTGATAAAAAAATTTAAAAAAATAAAAAAAAATAACAATATATACAATATATATATACAAATATATAAAAATAAAATCTTACTTGTTTTACTCTATTATTAACTGTTCTATCAAAGACAATATGAATGGGAAACAATACAGCATCTTTAGTAATAAATTTTTTTACTTTAAATCCTTTACTAAGATCTGCAGCTTTATATACTGCTCCTAATACAGCTGCTTCATCTGTATTAATGTTTTTAGACAATTCAATTGTTAAATATTGACTTAGATGTTCTTGTATCTTTGGCATTCTAGTAGCAGCTCCCACTAATACAACTTGAGATATAGCATCCATTGTTAAACCTATAAAATTTACATTAATTTGTGATATAATAAATATATTTTAATTTAATTCATTTCAATATACCTGATGTTTTATGTATTAATTTATTTCAATATACCTGATGTTTTTAAAGCAATTTTAATAGGATTTGTTACTCGCTCAAATAAATCAGTACAAAGTTGTTCTAATTTTTCTCTGGTAACTTGTAATCTAAAATCAACTTCATCTATTAATCCTTCAATTTGGGCAAAATGATCTGTATTTGCACTTAATACATTCTTAACACGACCAGCTTCTTTAAAAAGTTTTGCCATTGCTCTTACATTGCTAAATACAGAATTTTTTGTTTTATTTAATGCATCAAATTCCTTTGCTAAATAATGTTGCAATCTAATTTGCACTTCTAATCCTCCCAAAGTACGATCATAACCCACACCCAAAATGGTAACATGTGGATTAGTTTCAATAAATCCCTTTTCCTTTGTTTTTACATTTTGATAACTGACAATTGTTGCAGTTGTACTGCTAGCTCCCATATCATAAAACATTACATAATGTGCAGTGTCATTTATTTCTTTACTACGAAAAATTCCATAATTTAATGCAACTGCAGTATAATCATTAATAAGTTGTAACACTTTAATTCCTGCAAGATCTGCAGCTTGCATAAGAGCTGTCCTTTCAATTTGATTGAAAAATCCTGGAACAGTTATTACTGCTTCACTTATCTTTTGACCAGCTGAATTTTCTGCAAATTCTTTTCCTTTATGCAAAATTTGTGCAAGTAATTCTTCTGGAGTATATGTAGTATTCTCATCTAACCTAAATGTAATTGTTTTACGCTCTTCATCAGATATAATATCATAATACGGAAATCTTTTTTTATAAAGTTCTACTATAGGATTATCTATATATTTTCCTAAAAGATCTAAAATATAAGAAAAACTATTTTGTGGTGATCTAATTCCCACTACTTGAGCATCTTCTCCAAAACTTCTTTCTCCATTTCTAAATGCAATTGTAACTGGTGTTTTTCTCTTTGATTCTTTATTTAAAGCTATTTCCATAGGAACACCAGGCTACATAAATTATTAATAAATAATATTAACAAAATTTATGAATAATAAAATACATTAATAGTTTAATAATAAAATGAAGTTTACTTACTGAAACAATAGCAACTTTCATTGATTCACTACCTATATCAATACTCATAACAGCAATGCCATTGCTATGGTCAATAAAAGTTACAATAGTAATCAATAATAACCAAATAATGGACATATTTATTCCACTTGGTTTCATCTATAATTTAAAACATAAAAATATATATTATATTTAAATTTAATTTTTAAAGATATTTATTAAATATTTTAACTCATGAAATATTTTTAAATGTTAAATAGTAAAAGAATAATATTTAATAAATATTTTTCATAATTAAAAAAATTTTAAACAAAAGAATATAAGTTTATTTAATAAGAAAAATTTTCTATAAAGAAATTCAAATTATAACATATACAGTATCTAAAAAAATTTTGAAATAAATATAATAAACATAAAATTATTGCAAATATTATAAATAAGAAGAAATCTTATAAAACAATTTATAAGAAAATTATGTATAAATCTTCGTAAAACATAATTATGTGAAAGATAAATTTCAATTACACGAGAACTTCTCTAAAACTGTCAAATTTGGTTATGGTAACAGAAATTAAGAAAAAATCTCAAAGAACTTTACTCACTTTTTCGTCTTTTTTTAAAAATATTAGTCTGACGACAAAAGAACTACTGTTCTTAAACCATTAGGCATAGGTACACGTACGTTCCAATTTGTTTAAAGCAAGAAAAATAACGTACACCTCTTTCATCAAACTGAACAAGAAGCATGTGTTTGTGTGGCACGACGGGATTGGTAAAATAAGATGGAAGAAAATGATCATATTGGTCCGCGCTGACAAATCAAAACGAATAAACCGCTATTCCATCCCCACTTTATTCTAATAAGATAATTTCGAAAAATCAAAAATTTACAAAAAGATGCTTTATTTTCTATGATTATTAATTCTAATAATTAAAATATATTTACTGTATTAAATAATCATTTTTATTTTTATTTTTAGTAATAATTTTTAGTAATAAAAAAATAGAAATGAATGATAAGCAAAAAGAAATTAATAAATAAATGTAATTACAATTTATTTAATCAATTAAAATATATTTAATTTTCAATCATTTAATATTACATCAATAAATGCAAAATTTATTACATATAAATATATTATTAATTATATTAGTGTTTGCAATAAAAGTGATATTTATATATGAATATTTATTAAAAACAAAAATCTTAAATTTTAATTCTATTTATCTTAAATCTTATAAAACTATTAAAAAAAAATTATTATTTTATTAAGCAAATTATCTCTTTATAATAATATAATATTTATATAATAATTAGAAATAATTTGCTATGAATGATTAATATGAATAAACATTTAAATAACTACTTATATGTAAATAAATAAAAACAAAAAGAGTTTACAATTTTATAACTAATATAATTATGAACTAATATAATTCACAGTACAATGTATGTAAGTATTTGTTCCTCAATAAGTGTTCTATTTGAAAATAAAATAGAACAAAAAACTTATGCACAAATATGTAAAAACGCTTATAATGTACAAATATTGAATAATCTCATAGTTCTTCTGATCGTCCAAATTTATAAGTAAGAGATCCCAAGAAAATAAATACATTTTGTAAAAAAAGACCTACACCAGGCCAATGATGTTGAGCTCCTGAAAAATTAAATTAATAATAATAAGATGATAATCATATTCATAAATGATGTATATTATTATAATTATAAATAATATACAAACCTACAGCTACAAAATCTGCAAATAAAATCCAACAAGCTGCAATAACTGCAGCAAATCCCATTACAAATCCAATAAATAACCAACCTCTTGCACCTCTAGCTCCAAGATAACCACCATTAAGTGCATCACCTCTCATTTGTGCATTCGTTACAGAATTTATCCTAAATTAAATAATTATTTTTAATTATTATATATTATTGCCAGAAATATTATGATAAACGTAAACATTTTCTTACATAAATAAAGATATAGTTCCAAATATTCCACATACATGATATGCTTTTGCCATTTCATTAGGATACTTTGCATGAGCGTCAATAATAAACCACCATCCTACAAAAAACTGAAATTGCAAAAAAAAATAATTATTTTATAAATAAATGTAATATAAATATAAATCACTTGACAAATAAAATTATAATAAGAAAAAAACATATATTTTAATTATTTTAATTATTATATTAAAATGTATTTATTTAATAAAAATTATTTAATAAAAATAATATTATTACAAATAAGTAATAAAAATTGATATGTTTTAGAAATAATTAAATTAAAAATATATTATACTGTCAGTTTCATTTAGAATAATGTAAACTTCAATGTTTACCAATGTTCCGGCGAACATAGACACCAATACATTTCGTTTGTTGCCTATTTCGAACCATACGCATGTTGAAGATTGTAAACTTTCCAAAAAAGATGTCATTTCTCAAAATTCACAATAAAATAATTCAGAAATCTAATGTTACGATTAAACAGGTAACCTAAATAACAAGTATCAATCACCAATATCATCACACAAATATATATATATATATATCAACCATGGAAAAACTACAATTCACGAAAATTATTCTTAAGATTGTAAACTTCCTTTAATATTAAGAATTTTTTGTATTATATTCATCGTAATATTATAAAGTATTTTATCTTATAAAGTATTTTTATATATAATTTTTTTTTAATAAAATCATATTGTTAAAATGTATAATAAAAATATGAAACATTTTTTTTCTTTTTTGTATAGTGTTATAATTCTAGTAACATTTTCTTAAGTTACATTAAATGTAAAAAAATAAAAAGATAGAATAAATTAGCACATGTTCATAATATGTATTTAAACTTATCATCAAAATAAATATCTTTATAAATATTTTCAATAAAAATATTCAATTAAATAAACCTTAAATCTCTATAAAATGACATTGGATTTAGGTTTTATAGAAAAGTGTGAATCTTGGCAAGTAGAAAGTAGATTTTTTCCAAGTAAAGTCGGAGGTAAACCAGCTTGGCTTAATTTAAGAGATATACCTGGAGAAAAAGATTTTCATTGTGAATATTGTAAAGAACCTTGTATTTTTTTATGTCAAATTTATGCACCATATGAAGATAACGAAAATGCTTTTCATCGAACGATTTTTATTTTTATATGCAAAAAAATGGAATGTTGTAAATTAAATAAAAATGGAAATTTAAAAGTATTCCGTTCTCAATTACCAAGAATAAATGAATTTTATTCACCTGAACCTCCAATAGAACAAAGTAACTGGAGAACTGACATTAGTATGTATGTTAAAAACAATTATTTTAATAAATTTTATTAATGATTTTTAATGATTATTATTAACAATTTTAAATGATTGAAACATATTACAAAAATAATAAAAAATAACTTGAGTGATGATTTTAGGTGTAAATAAATGGGTAAAAACATGTTATACTTGTGGAATATTAGCACCTAATCATTGTTCTAAATGTAAAATTGTAAATTATTGTTGTCGAGCTCATCAAATTTATGATTGGAAACATGGACATAAAGAAATTTGTGATGGTAATCAAAAAATAGTAAGAATGAATAAACTCTTATTTCCTGAATATGAAATAGTTATAGAAAGAGAAGATAAAGAAGATACAAATAATTCAAATGATTTGATTAAAGAAGAAGAAGAAATTAAAAAATATGAAACAATGGTACAAAAAAATGAAGCAGGAATTTTTCAAAATGAAGATGTACAAAATGAATTGCTAAATATGGCTAATCAACAAGAAGATGAAACATTTTCTAAGTTTCATACAACTATTAAAAAATATCCAGATCAAATATTAAGGTTTTCATATTTATTTTCCTTGCTTTGTATTTCTTGATTTTTTTTTATTATTTATATATAATAAATTTTATCTATTTATAGATATGATAGAGGAGGCAATATTTTATATATTTCAGGATCTAATAAAATTAGTGAAGTACCAAAATGTTCAGAATGTAATGGAGAAAGACAATTTGAATTTCAGGTGAAATAAAATATATATTTTATTTTTAATATAAAAATTTTGATATAACTAATAGGATTATTTTTTATAGATTATGCCTCAATTATTAAATTTCTTAGACTTTGAAAATACATTAAAATGTATTGATTGGGGTATTTTAGCAGTATTTACATGTATAAAATCATGTATGCCTAAAAATGGATATAGCTTAGAATATATATGGAAGCAAGATATTATAGAAAGTAATCTTAATGAAAAATATTCAAGAGAATAATTAAATTGTACAATAAAGTAAAAAAAATTATGAATATTTTATAAAATAATATTAATTTGAAATATATGATTATTTTAATAATACTTTAGTTTCTATATTCTATATTATTATTTCAAATACATTACCAACTAATAAAAAATCCCTTAAAATAAAGTTATATTTCAGTAATTTATTTAATAAAATTAAAAAGAAAATTTTAAAATATTATAAAAATAATTAATAACAAAATAATATAACTAATAAAAAACATTGTCAACAAATATAGAATATTATTAATATTAAAAATATTCAACAATATTAAATAATATTAAAATAATACTTATATGTAGAATATATAATATTATCATTGTGAAAAACTTAATATGTAAAAAAAATATATGGATATTATTTTATTCAATTAGAGCCATAATTTTAAACTGTAAAATAATAATAAAATAATAATAAAATAATAATAATAAAATAAAATGTCAGAGATAAAATTAAGTTTTTTAATGATGTATCATGTGATTCATATACTTCATTCAGAAATTTTACATTTAAATAAAATATATAGTATATTTATCTTTAAAAATATCTTAATAACAATTATATATATATATATATATATATATATCAATGAATTATTTTTATAATAAAATGCATTAAAATATAATTATATTCCCAGAATTCCCTAATTTATTAAATACATTTTTTAGTACATATACTAAGTTATTGTATATATCAAAATTTTATTTTTTTCATAAAATTAAAAATAAATAATTAGATATTTAAAAAATTAGTTATTTAATAAGATTAATATATGTATTAATATATGTATTAAATAACTTAAAATACTAATAATAAAGAGTAAAATAAAATTTATAAATATTAATCACAACACTTAATAAATTAGATATTAAATGCTTTCTAACAATTTTTAAACAATTTCGTATGAAAAAATAAAAAAAATATATTATATATAATTTACGAATTATATAAATTTTTTTCGAATTATATTTTCTTAATTTAATTTATCAATGTTCATTCATTCAACAGTGATTCTTATATTTATTTATTATTTTTTATATTATTACAATCTAATAATTATTATAATTTTAAACATATTGATATTAATAATAATTTTATATGAAAATATAATATAAAAGTAATGTTGTAAATATATCTTTATGTTATTATATGTGAAAAGTATATAATAATATATTATAGATAAAAATATAATTTGAATTAACTATACTGATTAACGTAGTTCAATTGAGTACCTCTATACGGAAGTGACAGGAATTGCGATTGGTAGGGTAGCGTTATTTTATTACGTGTCATATACGCAAATCTTTTCTCTATTGCTTGAGAATTCCAAAAACGAGTTTTTGGGAAGTTTTTTAATATTTGATTATCTTAATTATATACATATTAAAGGTATTAAAATTTATATTTTTATTTAAACAGAATAAAATACAAGTTTATTATTTTGGTTTATTATTGTAAAGCGCGTGTATGTTAATAACATTTAAAACTGTCACAAACATATGTAATATAAATATATTTAATTTACTTTATTATTTTTAAAAAATAAATTCAATAGTATAAAAGAATATTTGCAAAGAAATAATAAATATTAAATTTATAAAAATCAACATTTTAAATAATATATTAATAGTAACAAGGATTTTGACTCAAATGATAGAAAATTATAAATGTTAAAAAATTTTATCAATAATATTTTCCGAGCACTTAGAAACTTTTTTATTAATATTTTATCATAATTTTATAATTTCAATTATAATACTTTTATATTAAAATATGTAAAAAAAAAGTGTAATAAATTCATTTCAATATTTTTTCATTAATATGCATATTTTATTTGTAGCAGAAAGATGCGTCAATTGAAAGGAAAAACAAAAGAAACAAATAAACAGAAGAAAGAGAGAAAAAAGGAATTTCTGGAAAATAAACAACGTGTTTTTACGGTTGTGTTACCAACAATTGCTGCAATATTTGTTATAATAGCAGCATACGTTTATGTTAAAACCCGTCCGAAAGTTGTTGAGTATTAATTGGCGTGTGTTCATTATTAATCATTAAAATACAATACCAATGTATTTCAAGAATGCTTGGACAGTTCCTTGATACATTTGTACAATTAAATAAGAATTATTTAAATAAGAAAGCAGATTTGAATGCTGCTCATATGATACTTCATTCCTAACATTTAATAATCAAATATGAACATTGTGCATTAATTATATGACTTTTACAAAATATTTTTCATGCTAAATGTTATACAATATTGAAATATATATATATATATATATGTATATGTATATATATGTATATATATATATATATATATATCAATTAAGGAAATATAATTAAGACATTTTTATTATATAAATAGAAAAAAATATTTGTGCTATTATTAAAAAATTTGCCTAAAAAGTAGTTAGTTTCTAAATTTATAGATTAAATTGCTGTTTATTGTATTTTTCAAATGTAACTTTATAAAATGTTAATCAAATTATTCCAACATAAAATATGATTCCAAGAATGTTGTTGCAATTTTAGCATAATACAAATTTTTTTCATATGAATTATTTTATATAATTCTATGAAATATCTAGTAGCTTTATTATTCTTTGAAAGAAAAATAAAAAAATGTTTTATAAAATATTTGCATAATAAATATGAATATAAAATAATTTTAACATGTTCCTATTATTTTCAAAGTTATCTAAATTAAATGAATATCAGCTATATGTATTACATGTATTATCATGAATGTATAATCAGAAACCAAAAAATTGAGAACCCCTGAAACGTTACACCAATAGAATTTTAACACGAATATAGATATATTTATGTACGTGTATTGAGCTTTCAGTTTCTATTTCTCTATAGATCGAATACTTTGTTATTTTAAAAATGAGAGAAAAATTTGTTTATTTCTCATTTATGATTTCATTCGTAATATTTTTACTTTGGACAAGTCCTGTGAAAGGTATATTAATATATTTATTTTTATGAAACGTCAAAATTATATATAGTAGTGTATATATTTTGAAATATTTTTTTTTTTTTTTGATTAAGTTACTAAACTATCACATTTCATAAAATTTTTATTTGAAAAAGATTTCATTATTATAGAATATTTTATAAATCATTAATCATTTAGTTAACCTATTTTCATTTAAAATAATTAAAAAATTGAATTTCTATTTTAAAACTAATCATTTTAATAAATATTATTTTAATATATGTTTCTAAAAATTCATAATTCTAAGAATTTGTATAATTTAATTGTACATTTTTAAGAAAATTTCATTTTTAATTTAATTTAATTAAATAAAAAAGTATATATGTATATAGCTAAAGGAACACAACATGTGACATGCGGTTCTACATTAAAATTAATGAATGTAAATTATAAAGTAAGATTACATTCTCATGATATAAAATATGGAAGTGGTAGTGGTCAACAATCTGTAACAGGAACTTCAGCTAAAGAAGATGGAAATTCTTATTGGCTCGTAAAAGCAGGAACAAAGAAACAATGTACCAGAGGGTATATTTAATCATTAAATCATTTAATCATTTAAATATATTCTTACAAATAATTATAATATGCAATAATTATAGGATACCAATTAAATGTGGAGATATTATAAGATTAGAACATATAGCAACAAAAAAAAATCTACATTCCCATCGTGTCAGTTCACCACTTAGTGGTAAACAAGAAATATCTGCTTATGGAGATAATAAAGGGGAAGGTGATAATGGTGATAATTGGCTTCTAATATGTCAAACTGAATTTTGGAGAAGAGATGAATCAATTATGTTGAAACATGTAGATACAGATACGTGAGTTTTATATTTTTATATTATATGTATATTATATGAGAGTTATATTTTTATATTATATGTAAAAAAAATTTCTTAAATATTAAAAAATTCTGTTATTTTAGATATTTAGCAGTAAGTGGAAGAGTTTATGGTAATCCCATTACTGGACAAACTGAAGTAGTCGGCGAATATTCCTCTAATTCTCCTCATATTGAATGGATGACAACAGAAGGAGTATTTATTCATCCTAATGATTTTAAAGCTCAACATCATATTCATACAGAATTATAAAATAAATTTTTTAGTATAATATAAAATTTTTCTTGATAATAATAATGACAATTATAACAATGAATTAAAAATTATATAAATATTTTATTAATTTGTTTCTTTTCATTATCTTCAAATCAATATCTAATGTTTTATATTTTTGTAAAAAAATTTTTCAAAAAGATTGTATATTATTAAAAAATTATTATATTCTAGGCCAAATAAAATATTTTTTATTATTTTTATTATAATCTTTATTATATGTGTGAATCTCGTAATGGAAAATAATATATTATATTTATAAAAATTTATGAAGAATGCAATGATTTATGATTCATACAGAAGTATAAATATGTAAATGTATTAGATGTATATGATATTTATTACAATATAATATAATTTACATAATTGAGAAATGTATTTTATTGTATATACATTGTTTATGTGAAAAGTGCATAAATATATTTTTTTATTTGTCTTAATAAATTTCTTCATTTAGTTACATTTATTATTATTATTAATTATTATTATATTATTATTATTATATATGATAATTTTAACTATTGTAATTATTTGACGATTTTCATTCATAAGATTTATTTTTAAATACGAATATATGTATTTTAAATCTTGTTTCCTTCTCTATATTCATGTACAATTTTTGTTTGTAATTTTCTTGTTATTTAAATAAAGTTGTTATTTAAATTAATTGTTTATTATTCAGTTCCCGACGGAATGTTTACGATTGCAACATTCTTTATAATAATTGCTAATAATTATTTAATGACGAAGAATTTTACATTAAAATTGATATAAAAAGCTTGTCTATAGTTGTAGCTACAAGATGCATGCTTAAAAGTGCAGAAATTTTCAGTAGAAAACAAGTAATTAAATAATTCTCAATATAGCGTCTTTAATGTATTAGAACATATTAGAACATATGATGGGTTAAATATTAATAATTAAATAATTAAGAATAATTTTACATTAAAATTGATAGAAGAAGCTTGCCTAAAGTTCTAGCTACAAGATGCATGCTTTCAAGTGCAAAAATTTTCAGTAGAAAACGTGTAATTAATGAATTTTCAATATGGCGCCTTCAATGTATTAGAACGTATGACGCATTAATTATTAATAATTAAATAAATAAAGAGAATTTCTTATTAAAATCGATATGAGAAAGTTGGCTGGAGTTCTAGCTTTAAAATGAGATTTCAGATATATCGAAATTTTAAATAGAAAACGAGTAATTAATGATTTTTCCATGTGGCGTTATTTTAAATGTTCTCTGTCCTTCTCGCACAATATTGCGTTCCTTCTCTATGATTTCGCATACCTCCTTGCATGTCATGTTATGCTAGTAACGAGTACGAGCTTCATGAATCCAAACGCGAGATGGCACCACTAATATTTTCTATTTATTATCTTTTCCTAAATTATCGATAAAATTTAAATATCTTATCAATATTTTGTGAGAAAAATAAGTGCAACAATTTTATATTTAGTAATATTCGTTACCTTTTTTAAGAAATTTAAAAAGTAATGAATATATGCAAATTTTAATTTTATTGTAATTATTGATGAAATGCATTCTGCCGATAAGTAAAATACTTATCAAAAGGTTCTCGCCAGCAACGCCATCTCGCGTTTGGATTCACAAAGCTCGTACTCGTTACTAGCATAACATGATATGCAAGGAGGTATGCGAAATCATAGACAAGGAACGCAACATTGTGCGAGAAGGACAGAGAACATTTAAAATAACGCCACATGGAAAAATCATTAATTACTCGTTTTCTACTTAAAATTTCGATACATCTGAGGTCTTATTTTAAAGCTAGAACTCCAGGCAACTTTCTCATATAGATTTTAATACCAAATTCTATTTATTTATTTAATTATTAATAATTATCGCATCATATGTTCTAATATGTTCTAATACATTAAAGACGCCATATTGAAAATTCATTAATTATTCGTTTTTTATTGATAATTTCTGCACTTTTAAGCATGTATCTTGTAGCTAGAACTTCAGGCAACTTTCTCATATGAATTTTAATACGAAATTCTATGTATTTATTTAATTATTAATAATTAACGCGTTATACGTTCTAATACATTGAACGCGCCCTATTGAAAATTTATTAATTACACGTTTTCTACTGAAAATTTCTGCACTTTTAAGAATGCATCTTATAGCTACAACTATAGACAAGTTTCTTCTATCAATTTTAATATGAAATTCTTATTAATCATTTAATTATCAATAATTAACGCATCATATGTTCTAACATGTTCTAATACATTAAAGACGCTATATTGAAAATTCATTAATTACTCGTTTTCTATTGAAAATTTCTGCACTTTTAAGCATGCATGTTATAGCTAGAACTTCAGACAAGTTTCTTCTATCAATTTTAATGTAAAATTATTGTTAATTATTTAATTATTAATTATTAACGCATCATATGTTCTAATACCTTTTAATACATTAAAGACGTTATATTAAAAATTCATTAATTACTCGTTTTTTACTGAAAATTTTTGCACTTTTAAGCATGCATGTTATAGCTAGAATTTCAGAGAAGTTTCTTGTATCAATTTTAATGTGAAATTCTTATTAATTATTTAATTATTAATTATTAACGCATCATATGTTCTAACATGTTGTAATACATTAAAGACGCTATATTAAAAATTCGTTAATTATTCGTTTCCTACTGAAAATTTTTCCACTTTTAAGCATGCATCTTGTAGCTACAACTATAGACAAGATTCTTCTATCAACTTTAATATGAAATTCTTATTAATTATTAAATTATTAACGATTAATGTGTCATATGTAAATTAACGTTATCGATATGCAACACATTTTTCATTAATTTCACATTATTGTAAGATTTATTTCTAAAAACGAACATATGCATCTTAAACGTCGTTTCCTCCTTTATATTCATGTATAATTTTTGTTCATAATTTTCTTGTTATTTAAATAAATAAATTAATTGTTTATGATTCGGTTTCCGACGGGATATTTACGATCGCAACATTCTTTATAATAATTGCTAATAAATATTTAATGACCAAAAATTTTACATTAAAATTGATATGAGAAAGTTGCCTGAAGTTCTAGCTACAAGATGCATGCTTAAAAGTGCAGAAATTTTCCGTAAAAAATGAGTAATTAATGAATTTTCAATATAGCGTCTTTAATGTATTAGAACATGTTAGAACATATAATGCGTTAATTATTAATAATTAAATAATTAACAATAATTTTACATTAAAATTGATAGAAGAAGCTTGTCTATAGTTATAGCTACAAGATGCATGCTTAAAAGTGCAGAAATTTTCAGTAGAAAATGAATAATTAATGAATTTTCAATATTGCGCCTTCAATGTATTAGAACGTATGACGCATTAATTATTAATAATTAAATAAATAAAGAGAATTTCTTATTAAAATTGATATGAGAAAATTGCCTGGAATTCTAGCTTTAAAATGAGACCTCAGGTGTATCGAAATTTTAAGTAGAAAACGAGTAATTAATGATTTTTCCATGTGGCGTTATTTTAAATGTTTTCTGTCCTTCTCGCACAATATTGCGTTCCTTTTCTATGACTTCGCATACCTCCTTGCATATCATGTTATGCTAGTAACGAGTACGAGCTTCGTGAATCCAAACGCGAGATGGCACCACTGATATTTTCTATTTATTATCTTTTTCTAAATTATCGATAAAATGTAAAAATTTTATCAATGATCTGTGAGAAAAATAAGTGCAACAATTTTATATTTACTAATATCTGTTTGTTTTTTTAAGAAATTTAAAAAGTAATGAATATTTGGAAATTTTAATTTTATCGTAATTATTGATAAAATGCATTCTGACGATAACTAAGATATCTATTAAGAGGTTTTCGACGCTAACGCCATCTCGCGTTTGGATTCACGAAGCTCCGACTCGTTACTAGCATAACATGATATGCAAGGAGGTATGCGAAGTCATAGAAAAGGAACGCAACATTGTGCGAGAAGGACAGAGAACATTTAAAATAACGCCACATGGAAAAATCATTAATTGCTCGTTTTCTACTTACAATTTCGATACATCTGAGGTCTTATTTTAAAGCTAGAACTCCAGGCAACTTTCTCATATAGATTTTAATACCAAATTCTATTTATTTATTTAATTATTAATAATTATCGCATCATATGTTCTAATATGTTCTAATACATTAAAGACGCCATATTGAAAATTCATTAATTATTCGTTTTTTATTGATAATTTCTGCACTTTTAAGCATGTATCTTGTAGCTAGAACTTCAGGCAACTTTCTCATATGAATTTTAATACGAAATTCTATGTATTTATTTAATTATTAATAATTAACGCGTTATACGTTCTAATACATTGAACGCGCCCTATTGAAAATTTATTAATTACATGTTTTCTACTGAAAATTTCTGCACTTTTAAGCATGCATCTTGTAGCTGGAACTTCAGGTAAGTTTCTTCTATCAATTTTGATGTGAAATTCTTATTAATTATTTAATTATTAATTATTAACGCATCATATGTTCTAACATGTTCTAATACGTTAAAGACGCTATATTAAAAATTCATTAATTACTCGTTTTTTACTGAAAATTTTTGCACTTTTAAGCATGCATCTTATAGCTGGAACTTCAGGTAAGTTTCTTCTATCAATTTTATTGTGAAATTCTTATTAATTATTTAATTATTAATTATTAACGCATCATATGTTCTAACATGTTCTAATACGTTAAAGACGCTATATTAAAAATTCATTAATTACTCGTTTTTTACTGAAAATTTTTGCACTTTTAAGCATGCATCTTATAGCTGGAACTTCAGATAAGTTTCTTCTATCAATTTTATTGTGAAATTCTTATTAATTATTTAATTATTAATTATTAACGCATCATATGTTCTAACATGTTTTAATACGTTAAAGACGCTATATTAAAAATTCATTAATTACTCGTTTTTTATTGAAAATTTTTGCACTTTTAAGCATGCATCTTATAGCTAGAACTTCAGAGAAGTTTCTTCTATCAATTTTAATGTGAAATTCTCATTATTTAATTAATTATTGACGATTAATGTGTCATATGTAAATTAACGTTATCGACATGCAACAAATTTTTCATTAATTTCACATTATTGTAAGATTTATTTCTAAAAACGAACATATGCATCTTAAACGTCATTTGCTTCTCTATATTCATGTATAATTTTTATTCATAATCTTCTTGTTATTTAATTAAATAAATTAATTTTTTGTGATTCGGATACCGACGGAATATTTATGATCGCAACATTCTTTACAATAATTGCTAATAAATATTTAATGACCAAGAATTTGACATTAAAATTGATATGAGAAAGTTGCCTGAAGTTCTAGCTACAAGATGCATGCTTAAAAGTGCAGAAATTTTCAGTAGATAACGAATAATTAATGACTTTTCAATATGGCGCCTTCAATGTATTAGAACGTATAACGCAGTAATTATTAATAATTAAATAAATAAAGACGATTTCGTATTAAAATTGATATGAGAAAGTTGCCTGGAGTTCTAGCTTTAAAATGAGACCTCAGGTGTATCGAAATTTTAAGTAGAAAACGAGTAATTAATGATTTTTCCATGTGGCGTTATTTTAAATGTTCTCTGTCCTTCTCGCACAATGTTGCGTTCCTTTTCTATGACTTCGCATACCTCCTTGCATATCATGTTATGCTAGTAACGAGTCGGAGCTTCGTGAATCCAAACGCGAGATGGCGTTAGCGTCGAAAACCTCTTAATAGATATCTTAGTTATCGTCAGAATGCATTTTATCAATAATTACGATAAAATTAAAATTTCCAAATATTCATTACTTTTTAAATTTCTTAAAAAAACAAACAGATATTAGTAAATATAAAATTGTTGCACTTATTTTTCTCACAGAACATTGATAAAATTTTTACATTTTATCGATAATTTAGAAAAAGATAATAAATAGAAAATATCAGTGGTGCCATCTCGCGTTTGGATTCACGAAGCTCGTACTCGTTACTAGCATAACATGATATGCAAGGAGGTTTGCGAAGTCATAGAAAAGGAACGCAATATTGTGCGAGAAGGACAGAGAACATTTAAAATAACGCCACATGGAAAAATCATTAATTACTCATTTTCTACTTAAAATTTCGATACATTTAAGGTCTCATTTTAAAGCTAGAACTCCAGACAACTTTCTCATATCAATTTTAATGCGAAATGCTTCTTAATTATTTAATGATTAATGCTTAATACGTTCTAATATATTAAAGACGCTATATTGAAAATTTATTAATTACTTTATTAATTACTTTTTTATTAATATTTTCTGCACTTGTAAGCATGAATCTTGTAGCTAGAACTTCAGGCAAGTTTCTTCTATCAATTTTAATGTGAAATTCTTGTTAACTATTTAATTATTAACGATTAATGTGTCATATGTAAATTAACATTACCGACATGCAACACATTTTTCGTTAATTTCACATTATTATAAGATTTATTTTTAAATGTCAATATATGTATCTTAAACGTTGTTTTCTTCTCTATATTCATGTATAATTTTTATTCATAATTTTTTTGTTATTTAAATAAATAAATTAATTGTTTATGATTCGGTTACCGACGGGATATTTACGATCGCAACATTCTTTATAATAATTGTTGATAAATATTTAATGGCCAAGAATTTTACATTAAAATTGATATGAGAAAGTTACCTGAAGTTTTAGCTACAAGATGCATGCTTAAAAGTGCAGAAATTTTCAATAGAAAACGAGTAATTAATAAATTTTCAATATAGCGTCTTTAATGTATTAGAACATATTAGAACATATGATGCGTTAATAATTAATAATTAAATAATTGATAAGAATTTCACATTAAAATTGATAGAAGAAACTTGTCTGAAGTTCTAGCTATAGGATGCATGCTTAAATGTGCAAAAATTTTCAATAAAAAATGAGTAATTAATGAATTTTTAATATAGCGTCTTTAATGTATTAGAACATGTTAGAACATATAATGCGTTAATTATTAATAATTAAATAATTAACAATAATTTTACATTAAAATTGATAAGAGAAGCTTATCTATAGTTATAGCTGCAAGATGCATGCTTAAAAGTGCAGAAATTTTCAGTAGAAAATGAATAATTAATGAATTTTCAATATGGCGCCTTCAATGTATTAGAACGTATGACGCATTAATTATTAATAATTAAATAAATAAAGACAATTTCGTATTAAAATTGATATGAGAAAGTTGCCTGGAATTCTAGCTTTAAAATGAGACCTCAGATGTATCGAAATTTTAAGTAGAAAACGAGTAATTAATGATTTTTCCATGTGGCGTTATTTTAAATGTTCTCTGTCCTTCTCGCACAATATTGCGTTCCTTTTCTATGACTTCGCATACCTCCTTGCATATCATGTTATGCTAGTAACGAGTCGGAGCTTCGTGAATCCAAACGCGAGATGGCGTTGATGTCGAAAACTTTTTAATAGGTATCTTACTTATCGGCAAAATGCATTTCATCAATAATTAGGATAAAATTAAGATAGAAAAGAGATATTATATTATAATTTAATAATCATTTACGTATGTGAGAAATTTAGAAAATATGAGGAATATGAGATGAATAATAAAGAAAAGAAGGAAGATTTATTAATTTATGTAATTTATATACAATATATATATATATATATATATATATATATATATATATATAAATTTTTAGATGGAATTTTTTTTTCTTATATACATATAAATGAAATTTATATGTATATAAAAAATATATATTTATTATATATATATATATATATATATATATATATATATATATATATATATATATATATATATAAATTTTGAGATGGAATTTTTTTTTCTTTTAAGTGAAATTTATGTGTATATAAAAAATATATATTTATTATTATTATACAATATACTATACAATATATTATAATGTCATATAAAAAAATATAAATAAATATAATAAAATCTATATATTCAGTTATTATTTTTAATCAATAAAACAGGATGAACTTGTCTGTGTTATTTACTTCTGTAATTTATAGAGGGCATATTAAACATTATAATTTTTTGCGCGATCGGTATTTTAGACTATGGAACACAAAGTCTCGTTAAATGTTAGATCTATCTTGTATTTTATTCGAGTAATAAAAAAAAAAAAACAAAATTTGTGAAAAGTTTATATTAAAGAGCTCAGATAGTAGCACTTACATTATCAATAATTAAACAAAACAATTAAATATTAACAATTTCGCAAAATTAACAAATAGTGATGATATAAGAGGTTATCTTTTTTAATTATACAAAACAGAAAATGATATTGGTTGAATATTTCCTTTTACGTACAATATTATGATAATGTGTGATATAAAGTTGATTAGAAAAGTGATATAAATATCTTCAATGACATGTGCAATGTTAAAGCATGGTTGTCACGCCACGAAAGATGAAACAGGTTGCCTTTTCTGTGATTTGTATAATATTAGGTAAATATTCAAAAATATCATATTGATTTCTTTTTTATTAATTTTTTTTTATCAATCGTTACATGTCATTGATAATATCGTATATTTTACATATGTGACAGTGTTAGGATTTTATAAAACATTAGTAAATCCAGAAGATGAACAATCTTTCACCAGAGTTCACCCACGAGATCGTAAATCTCATCTAGGAGATGTAAATGAAATTGAAAGTGTCAATGAAAAAGTTCAAGAGGCAGTTGATGAAAATATACGTTATACTGATATTAAAGATATCGAAGAAGCAAAAATACGAATTCGTGAGTTAGAGGGCAAATTACAACATCTTGAAGCTAAAATCGAAAACAAAGTATCAAAAGACTTTCCTACAGTCAAGTTTCTTAATTATAAGAACCGGAAAAGAATATTAGTCACAGGTGGAGCTGGCTTTGTTGGATCACATTTGGTTGATCGTTTAATGCTTGCTGGCCATGAAGTGATAGTCGTAGATAATTTTTTTACTGGAAGAAAGCGTAATGTTGAACATTGGGTTGGCCATGAGAATTTTGAGCTTGTTCATCACGACATTGTTAGACCTCTTTATTTAGAAGTTGACGAAATATATCATCTTGCTAGCCCAGCTAGTCCGCCACATTATATGCTTAATCCAGTTAAAACAATAAAGACAAATACATTAGGTACAATAAATATTTTAGGTATGTATACTATATGTATTTGAAGTTAAAAAAATCCATTTAAATAGTCAGTTCATTTAAATAATTAAGCCATATTTTATTATAATAATATTAATAAATATAATTATCCGATTATATCAGGTCTTGCGAAAAGAGTGGGAGCAAGAGTTTTAATAGCTAGTACATCTGAAGTTTATGGAGATCCTAATGAACATCCTCAGTCAGAAACTTATTGGGGCCATGTGAATCCTATAGGTATACAAAAATGATTGTAATTTTATTTAATTGTAATGAAAATAATTGATAATATAATTTTCGTAGGGCCAAGAGCTTGTTACGACGAAGGAAAACGCGTAGCGGAAACATTAAGCTATGCATACATGAGACAAGAGGGTGTTTCAGTACGCGTTGCTCGAATTTTTAATACATTCGGGCCAAGAATGCATATGAATGATGGTCGTGTAGTTTCAAACTTTATTCTACAAGCATTACAGAATGATTCGATTACGATATATGGTAGTGGAAAACAAACGAGATCATTTCAATATGTATCTGATTTAGTCGACGGGTTAGTTACTTTAATGGCATCTAATTATACTCAACCAATAAATATTGGAAATCCTGTGGAGCATACAATAGAAGGTAAATATGAAGTTATTAAATATTTTTAGAATAATTGATATAATGGTTTGAAAAAAAACATAATTTCTAATCGATTACAGAATTTGCTCTTATAATAAAAGATCTAGTTGGTACTAATAGTAAAATAGTTGAACTTGCCGCGGTCGAAGATGATCCACAGCGAAGAAGACCAGATATCACTAGAGCTAAAAAATATTTAAATTGGGAACCAAAAGTTCCTTTAGCAGAAGGACTTAAAAAAACGATAATGTATTTCGCTAAGGAATTACAAAGAACAAAGCATTCTCAGAAAAGTAGTTTCAAACAATATTCTTACAAAAATGATCACGATATAGTAGAACAACTCTAACAAACAAAATATCAATACAATTAATTTTTATCCACTTTTAATAAGTGGTTTCGGAAAGTGCCATTATGCTATGGACCATTATGTGCCAAGAGATTCCCCGTCCAAATTGAAAATTTTGTATAATTTAGAATATTAACAGGTACACATATTCTCTTTTTTAATTTAAAATAAAAAAAAAAAAATAAAAAAAAAGAAATACAATGATATTTAAAAAATTTAATAAGAAAAAATTTTCGTACCAAAATTGATATTTTGTATTTATGAAATCGATATTTATTTCAGCTTCATTAGGATGATAACTTGTTAAGTTCAACACAAATATAATGAATTTATTTATTACATATATATGGTATGCAATAATATTTAGTTCAAGTGGTGAATGCTTATATTACTTATTTTATAATGAAATGAAATTTTTAAAATCCTATGTTTAGAATTGTGTGCGACGGTGCTGGGGAAAATTAATATTCTTTTTCCCTATATAAATTATTAGATTAAACGACACGAACTTTGAAAGGTATTATACCGGATTTACTTAATATTTCTATAAAATTAATTTTTTCTCGAATATACATGACATTATCTATTATTGAATTTCTGTAATGATATATGATAGTAAAATTAATCACTATACTTGTAATTAATAAGTAAGTTTTTAATAATTTTTGTCATCGAATTTTTTATTATAGAGACAAATGCGGTCTCAAGATTTCTCCTTCTTATGAAATAATTCTTTTGAACGTTTGTAATATATTAATAACGTGTTGTGTGATATATACACAGTGTAAGCCGTAAGTACTGTAATATTTCATAAGTGTGTAAACAGGAAAGTAATTTTATACCGTACGAAAAAAAAAAAAAATGTATTCTATCCGAGTATGAGTAAAAAAAAAAAAAAAAAACACTTTTGTAAAGATAATTCTGTTTCGTCTGGAGGACTGATACTAGTTTAATTTATATACAAGTAATCACATATGTAGAGAGAAATATAAAATCAATGCTTGTACCCATAACGTGTACACAAATTTTTGCAACCACGATCATCTATTCAACCTCCTCATCCGCCTCAAAAGTAAAAAAGATTTCCAATGATCGCATCGCGGGAATGTATACATTGTTGCATAACGAGTTTGATGATTCTTCTTGTCCGGTTGCGCTCCAACTAGATAATATTATAATTCCGGCAAGCGTGACCACTTACTGAAGACGCATTCCAGGGCGAGATTGAAGAATCGCCCCGGCCGATTATAGCGCATTTGAAGGGCCGATTGCCCATAATGGGTGTCGCGTGGGCCCTGACAGGGCGCACGTGGTTGTCCTGTCTCGAAGACAGGAAAGAGAGAAACGGTTGATACAAGAGGGAAGGAAGGAAAGAGATGGACGAACAGATTGGCGAGAGTAAGGGGCCGGTAAGACTCGGCGATTCTTAACTATAATCATCGCATCCGGGATATGCCGTGGCTTTGTCGTCGCGGATGAAAATGCCGCAAGGGTGAAGATGATCTAATCGTTGAGGAGACAGTCCAATCCGCTAACGACTCGGAGGAAACAAGGCGGACAGAGATCTCCTTTTTCTTTTTCTCTACGTTACGCTTTCGTATAATCGTTTTGTTTTAATCAAACCGCACACTTTCGCACTGACATCCCTTTGCATAAATAATCAAACGAATTATTCACGTATATCTTCCTTTTCTTTTCCTCGTATGCAACTCGTTGCAAAAAATGGCCCGCGATGAGGCGTTACGAGTTAAGAGAGGGTGTACCACGTACGCGTAATCGACGAACTTGAACGACTTCCTGTCTGCGGAGAAGACCGGAGGAACAGGTGACCTAATTCAGCGTAACGTAAAGTAACTCTTGCTCTCTATCCGCCGGTGGTCCGCCGGTAACCCGATCTATCTATTGGTAAATGATATTCGTCTAACGTGGGTTGAGCACGTGAGCCAGCGGTGTTACTTGTTACCTGGGTCCGAGCAAGGGGGATGTTTCGATTAGGGTAAGGATGAATGGATGAATCGATGACGACAAGACGAGAGGTCTACTGTCGATGGAATAATTAATAAATATAGAAAAAAAGAGAGAGATGGAGGAAGATAAAGAAAAGAAATCGTGCGGAGAAATATTGGTATCGGTTCAGCTGGGATCAAGAATGAAAAGAGGCATCAGTATTCGACACTGCATCACGAGTTTCCGAGTATAAACGTATATTCATCGCGATATTCATTCTCACCTTCTCTCCAAATGTATTCTATTCTTATTGAAAGAAAGCGGAACGAACCGGAAGATGAAGACGCCAGATACCCTCGATGGAAGTTTGCACGCTCGTCGATAAGATGGAAAAAGAGAGAGAGAGAGAGAGAGGAAAGAGGAAAGAAAGAAAGGGTAAGAGGAGGTAAATTATTGATGAAAAATAGGAATTCGTCGCGAGGGTATGGGGACGACCGATCGGAAGTTTTCACGTGAAATTTGCATTGCGAATTTAACATGCCCGTTCATCTCTACTTTGTCCCTGCATTATGTATGACCCATACGGCAACCTTCTCGGGCTACCTTCTCTGTTACGGATTTGAAAGTGTAGCAGACTACTCGACACACATTCCCGTATCTAACCTTCCTCGCGCTTATCTCTCGTGCTACCTTTTAACGTACTATCAGCCCAACGTGCTTCTTGCACCCTCGTGGTTAATGATAAAAGCAAGAATGTTCCTTTTCGAACGCGGAGAAGAGAAGTTTTGATGAACGTCAATGGAACATTAGGTTTTTTATAAATTCGTACAATGGTATAACCCGTTATATAATATATATACATATATATACATGTATGAACGTTGTTCCATTCTGAATTCTGAATAGAAAAATTACTGGAGGAAATTTCTGCGAATGCGCGGTTTTATTCATGACTGACGGAGGAGAAGACCATTGTTGTAACTGGCGGTGAAATGTTCTTGAGAGGATACTTTTTCTCAATGACATGGAAAAACGACATTCACAATTCGACAAAGTTATTAAGAAAAAAAAAATAACTTTTTCAAAGTTTAGCCTTTGATCAATCAGCACAGCTCTCTTCTCGAAACGTTAATCGCATCGTTAAAATAAGATGTCAAGAAGACGGTGACGAAATAACTTTGACACTTATATAAGTTTAATAAATCCATTCGAATGCTACGGCCAATATTTCATATACGCATTTTTTTTTCGCGATCGAAACGCTCGTTTCCAAGATGTTTCGTACAATTATCCCGACAAACGCGTCCAAGCATCATTATTACGTACAAATCAGGACACGTTTACGCATGATCTACGAGACTTTAATTATGCCTTCGGGGTAGTAGGAAAGGAATAGACGGATTAGACGAAAACTAGTTCGCGTGAGCAGCTGTCTGACAAATCGATGCGTTCGAATAGGACGGAATAATTATGAGGCACGACTCGTGCACGGTAGTTTCTTGTTTTTCGCAAAACGTAATCGGAGAGCTTGACAAGTGAAAATCACCGACCGGTTTAGTGTTCATTGGCGACGTTGGATCGCAAGAATGATAAGTTGCTTTCGATGCTGTATGAAAATGAAACGAACCATTCCCTATCCTCTAGAAACTTGTTGCTCGTTCAATAAATAACCAATCGTCCCAGTATGGATTCGAAGAGGATCGTTTCGTCCTAGCTTCGTCGAGGTGAAATACAATTTACCAGAGAAAACCCAGAGTACGAAATACAAACTCTCCTAAAACGTAATTTATCTTGGACTCCTTTGTGCACCGGAGTCATTGAAATTCTCGCAATTTCCACCAATGATTATTTTCGAGTGATGGTCGGGATTCGAATGGCTATCGAACGAACAATACAATTCCAAGTTTCCCTCTTGTGCACTTTATTTTCCTACCCTTTGTACGCGAAAGTAAACGAATTTATCACCAATGCTCCCGCCTTTCATGGAATTCACCGGGCCATTTCTCGAAATTGCAGCCGAGCAGTGGGAAAGCTAACACACGCGTGTATAAATTCCCCTTTCGCGGAACATTTTCGCAGGCATCGAGGATTTGCCCACCTGAAGAGGAAGATACCCGGAGTGTGCAGCTTTCGCGAAACGCATAAACATTTCACCTGAACCGCCCACTCTCGGAGGCAGGCGCTCTCTGCAATATCGCAAATATTCTGGCGCCATCGAGTTTCGAGCCGGTGTCTAAATAAATAGCCGATCGACGAGGACTTAGTTATGCATGCGACTCGGTCAAAGCGAGGATGCCAGAGGATGGCTCGGCTCGAACAAGTGGCTTCGCCTTTTCGATGGCCCGACAACAGCTATGATTTGTTTCTCGCGAGATGACATATGGATGGACTCGTTGAACGAATGGCCGAGACCAAGCTCTCTAAAAAGAGGAGAGATTATTTCAACGGCAACGTCAAGTGGCAACGGGTGACAGACACAGTGAAGGATCTTAACGCTCTTCCCGAGCTCTGATTATAACTCGACGTGTCGAGTTATAATTATTCAAGGTTAATCCCTTCGTCGTAATGTCTCTTTCAAGAGAGGGAAAAAGGAAAAGTTGGCGAAGAAAGATTATCTATAAAATAAGCAGGAGGGGATTCAGCGGAAGAAGGAGAGACATTGTTAAACGTATGTACATATATTCCAAGATATCTGTCCAAGTTAATATTTGCTATCGATCTAAGTGTCCCCCAATCGAGTCTAGAAATCGTATCTGAATCGTGTTTAAAAGCGCGTAGATAAGCTGATCGATGAGTAAGACCGACGACTCACCGAATTTGCTGTTATCAGGTTGTTCGGTTCGACTTATCGATCGTTCCACGAACAAATCCTTTCCCTCTCGGATTCGGAGCGAATAAACGTGGTAGTCTCGCTACGGTAATAACTGCGCGTACAGGTGGTTTAAAGCGACCGGTGAGGTAAATGACGGGTTGAAAGAGGCGAAGATACGTTAATACCGCGGCAATAAAAGGCTGGTGGTACAGTTACACGGTTCCTCTTCCTCGAACGCGTATACATTTACGCGCAAGATTTATCGAATCGCACCACGTCGAGTCTTGTTTTCGAGTCGTTTCTCATCCATGTTTCAACGGGGATCTTTATGATCTTCGTACGAGGACTGGTGGAATCGCGACGCGGGAAAATGGCACGTACGTTTCGTTTTATAACCGTGTCCTATTTTTTTTTTTTCTCGCGATCGTTGGATATTTTACGAGACGATCGATTTTGGGTGTTCCTAAGTGTTCCTCCTTATGTTTCTAAATTTGCATCCCTACACGTTGCATTCGAACGAGCTGCGCAACTTGCGTCGGACTGCAAGTTGCAGGCCTCGTGTGAACGACCCCGGCCCTCATACGAAATGTAAATATTTACACGAGCAGCTGTCAGTGAAGGGGAATATTCGTTTTTTCAGGTAATATCCCTATACTATACGGAGGCGCGTTACAAGCGCGGTATGTTATCCTGCCATCAGCAGATATTTTTCGGGCTCCTTCTCAACCAACTTTCTCGTCGATGGTTTTGGAAATGATAAGAATGCACTTAGGAATATTCGATTATAATCCGAGAGTAATTGGGTTAAAGAGATTGAGAGGTAAAAATCTAGATTAAAAACAATTGTTGGAGCGATGACGAATTACGCTCCTACAATCGTGTATTATGATCTACGTTTAACGTTATAATTTTCTTTTTCAGTTCTCGGTAAAAATTAAGATTAATTCTCCTCGTCGATTGATTCGTGACAAAATATACCAGTAGATATATTAGATATAAGTAAAAAAGGAGATACTTGATGTGAAATTTTTGATCAAAATTTTGATTTTCAAAGAATAAAGGAAACGGATTATATGTAAGTATTTATATTATATCCTTATTTATTCTCTTTCAATTTACATTTGGTGGAAATTTTATTTTAATTAATTCTAATTTTAAAACGGAGTACGTATAATACTCTCTATTTTTATATACTTACACCTTTTTCAAGATACCATTAAAATTCATAACGACGATTTCAGAAGATCGGCGTAACCAATCAGATTGTCTTCATCCAGATGTCTACAATCGCGACAACTTATTAAATTAAAATTATAATCTCTCGGCGAGTATCGAATATCATATAAACTGGAACCATCGGTGGTGAATCATCCTCTGACCGGAGAAAAAAAAAAAGAAGACCGTCGTTCGAGATACAGAAAGAATCGGAGAGCTGCAATTACTTAACATACCACAGCGGGGACAATTTTTTTCTTTCATCCTCCATCCTCGATCATCACGGACGTTAGGTGAAGAACAGCGTGGTCCTAATAGGGTGAAATGTGATTTTTCTAGTGGAGTACCCCTACCACGTCCGGATCGCCACTCGCAGAAGATATACTTGGCGCGGCTTGGCCTGTCCGCCAAGCGACCGAGCAGTTTTCTGGCGCTGGCTGGCAGAGCAGCTGTTTCCAGACTGGAGGCGGTATTCTCGCTGGAAGTTCAGTCTCGTTGCGACCGTCGGCGAGGTCGTGTCGTAGCCTGCCGTTTTTGCGGCCGCGCTTTGCCTTCCCGCCACGTGCGCTCCTCTTCCTCTCTCCTCCCCTTCTCTGCCCCATTCTCATCTCATCTCGTCTCGTCTCGTCTCGTCTCGTCAGCCGATACATCTCGAAACCGGCTCCCGGTTGGAAACTCTTGGGATCCGCGGTGAACCACGCGACGTGCACGTCGCCCTGGGAACGGACGGACGCTTCCACGGAGCAAGAGAAATCGAGGAGGATTCAGCTTGATCGAGACGTCAGTGAGTAGTAGACTAGAATTATATCCTCTTCTTTTTTTTTTTTATTTACGAAAGATAGAAGGGGAGATTGGAAAAGGAAAGTTTTAGGGCGTGTTGATGGATCGTTGCTCGATTGGTGAACGATTGGGAGGAGCGATCCTGTCGTTAGAATCGGTGAAAAAAAATTATGAAAAATCGGAAAAGAAGTGTTAATTATCGTGGAATTTAAGATTGTACAATATGATGGAAAATTTTTTCCATAACATTCCGGTATTGATTTATTCGCCGAGTGGTGATTGTGCAATGATTCATTACGGTAAAGTGTACTTTATGATTCGTAAAGCGATTATCGATGTTGTACATATGTTGCATATATGTACAACTATATATATATATATATATTGTTTCCTCTAATTCCTCCTAGTAGAAAAATACGCTGTAATTTGCGATTCGTTCCATTCCAACATTCAATTTTTAGTTAGCATTTTTTATTCTGGGCGCGTCATCGACAATATTCCAGAACAGAAATGATACGTTGGAATGGAAAAACGAAACAAACCGGCTGTCATCGATTCGTTTGTTTCTCTTGAATGCACGGATATAATCTTCGGTGTTACGTAAACCGTCTCCAGTTTTCGCGGTCCCCCACCTCCTCACTCGGGGCAGTTTCGAAACTATGGCGCGCTTTGTTTCACCGGAGGGGTTTCCGGCCGACGAATTCGCGGCACTCCAAAACCGGAAACTGTGGCCCCACACGTGGGGCCCACGGTGGAATCAGGCCACGTATAAGCTTGTTCTTCTGTCTCTCGATCCTTCGAGGTGGTGGTCACTTCGAGGAATCGCAAGAAATAAAAAAAAGAAAAAGAAAGAAAAAAACAAGAAAAAAAGAAAAAGGAAAAGAAACGATAAATGCATGTGTCTCCGAGGACCGATATAAGTTGGCCCGTTGGAGAGTTGGAGCGGATCGACTTTCGAATATTTTGCGGGACGCGCGTTTTATTTCGCGCCGACCAAAGGAATTCGACGCGTTTCGGAATAATTTTATGTCGGGGCTTCTTCGTGTTCGAGCGGGCCAAGTCATTGAAATATTCAGGTTTAGGAAGCTGTGGCCGTGGCGCGGTAAAATAGAAATTGTAAATCAATTCGTTGGGAAATTATAGAAATCGTGTGAATTCGTTTTGAGAAACGGTAATTGCGTTACGCGGAGTTAGCGATTTAATGGAAGCGTATGTACGTGGAAATGGTTGTACGTTTGACGATATAATGGGATTATTAAAGATTTAATAAAGATGGATAATATCGAATGGACGACGCGGGAAAGCGGGAAACGATTAAAAGCAATTGACTATCGAAAGCTTTGTCGCGTGTTACGCTTAAAAAAATATCTCTGCAGCACCGGGCCGCTCGTTAAACGTTACTGTAATACAACAACATTACCGTGTTACTGGATAGAAATCCGATCGGTTCGAATCAGCGATCAGATTGAATGGACGTGGATTGAAAGACTAGTAGCTTAGAAAATATATTCCCAAACGCACCACACGCTTTGAATATCCGAGTCTAAATATACAGAGTTCGAGAGACAAAGTCTTTGCACACCTGAGTCAATTTTTAAACAAAAAAAATAAAAAAAGAAGAAATTGGGACGCTTTTAAACTCTGACATCTCCAAACGAACTCACGCGCAAGGATAATGAAACAACTTGAAAAATATATTCTCGGATAGCTGTCAATTTACACCAACATCGATCGACCATCATTAGCGGTTTCTCGTCGATCTTTCGAGTTTTCAATCAGATCGATCGATAAGTGTTCGTTACGAAAGTATAGCGAATAAACTTTAAAGGACGATTGTGTAAGAATCGGCGTATCGTAGATTGATCCACAAACGTGGACACCTGTGTTCCGATATCTCGATTGATTAACGATTCATTGTATTTTCGTTGGTAAAAGGAACGGCCATGCCATAATAGATCACACCTCTTTTCTTGTTTCGTATCAACTATTCGTATCGCGAGTTACGAACGTGTTTGCGGTAATTCGATCCATCGATCGGTATAATTGTTTCACATCTGACACATAGTTTATACTGAATTATTTTCCAGTAAATCCTATTATGTAAAACTCTCTCATGCAGGAAAATAAAAATCCTAATAACATCTTAAACGTGATCTTTTCATTATTGATATTTTCTAAGATAGATCTTAAGACATTGTGCAAAGAAGAAAATTTCACAAGTCTGAAAATATTTTACTTCAAACAGAAGAAACTTTTTCTTGAAAGATTAACATGAAATATTATCCATCGATCATATTCTCTCTTTCGATTTTAATTCTTATGTTTCTTTAATTATTTACCATTATTTCTATTATATTTCACTTTTTAAATTTATATTTAAAATTATTATATTATATTCATATCTTGATTTCAATAATTTTCTTAATTAACAAAATTCTAATTCTCGTAGTGTCAAATCGATGTTGTCAACGCGTTAACAAGTTTTTCGACGAGAGGATAAATAATAAGAGGCTTAGAAGAATTTCGATCAATTCGAATATCATCAATTTTCCACGCAACGCTCTGAAAAGAGTGGAACGAAAGAGGTCCCCCCCGCTCCAAGTTGAAAACGAATATCCCGATATTCGATACGGCGTTCACAGTTGCATGACGTTCAAAATTTCATGGAAAAAAATTCATCTGCTCGGAACGAATCGCGATACAACTTAGCTCTTAGATTCGCGCGAATGTGAAGCGACATTAAAACGGGGGATGGTAGCGCAGCGTGGGCGAGGATGGACGTTCGTTATCGATGTGATTTGTTGCAGTCGCTCGAATCGAGGGCGTCGTCGAGTAACCGAGGATCCAGGATTTCCACCACGAGTTCTCATCCGCGCCGAACCTACTACTACGCGAAATCGTCGAGCACCGTTCTGGATTATTACCTGAAGATAGTTTGGCCAACTGTAGATGCTGTAGTTTCAGCGGAGTTATGCCGTCCCAAGTGATTAAGCGTTGCATTTCCATTCGAAATGCCGGTCGGTTGATTAATCGCTGGCCGCGGAACCTGCTGAAAATAGTTAAGCGTTACTTTTCGCTTCGATTGATTAATTGCTCGGTCGCGAAGAAGCCGGGTAAAACGTTTCGAAAGAGGATTGGGAATAATTTAGAAAACCAGAGGTGTTTGAAGATGTGCCCACGATTAGGATAATGAGTTTGCCAGAGATTTTTACGCTCCTTCTTTAACGATCGATTCTGCTTTTCGACAAATTTTTCGCCCTTGGCTAACACGTGATGACAACGTTCGATTCTTTCGAGACTTTACTTCTCCAGTAGACGAGTGAAAAAACAGAAATTCCACACCTGAATTTCTTCGATTTTTATTCGCGTTTTGACAAATCTTTTCAATATTTCGATATGGAATATAATGGAAGAGAAAGAGAGAGTTTAATAGAAGTATCTCAGAATTTGTTTGTTCGAATCATAAATTATCCAAATTGCTCGTAGAAGAACGATAATAACGAAAAACTTGAATGACTTCAGGCTTCATTATCTTTGCTCCTGTTCGTCTCGATTCGTTTATAAATAATTTTTACAATTTATACAATTTATACCGTTATAAATTATCTTGCGATCGCTTAACGCGTTTTACGATGCAAGACGGTGTACGCAATCGATCCGATGGATTGTTTATTTTGACGCGACGCTGAAAAGAGAACGCGCGTGGGCGGCTACTTTTTCCAGAACCATTTTATTTACCATCCGATGGGTTTGTTGAAGTATCGTTCGTTGTTGAAGAATCCTTGAGAAAAAAATCGCGGAGGGAACACGTTGCACACCGAATCAACCGGATGGAATTTAATTGATAATCGCGCCGAGGAAGATTTTTAAAATAAAATAAAAAAAAATATACGATCGTCAAAATACGATCCGTTCGAAGCGTCGGATTCGCAAGGAATATTTGAAATAAGCGTGCAACGCGGAAGCGATTCGATCGAGAAAACCACTCTGCTTGCTTCATTACCTGGTGCTTTTTGCCACTTATCCAAACGCGGTGTATTTCGCGTTTAAATCGCGTGCAGAGATTAATCGCGCGATTCCAACATCAAGGATCGATCCGATCGGCGCACGAGAAACTTCTCTTCTCGAAAAAATAAATTTCAAATTTCGATTCGTTGAGGGAGAAACTCGTTACTGGTTTCATTTTGTGCAAGTGTTTGGTAACGCCAACAGGATTCTCGAAAAAAAAGAAGAATATCGGCAAACAGATATTAAATAATGAAAAGTTTATTCAGGAATCGATCTTGTGGCGATAAAATTTCTTTTCCTCCTCCTCGAAGAAATCCTCGAAATGATTTTTTTCGCGATTCAGAGAAAGAGAAAGAGAGAGAAAGAGATGAGACAAACAAGAAAGAAAGATAAGACGATCGATTCCGTATAGCTCCTCTTAATTTATCGGGATCACTCGAGCATTTTAATATCCTCCATCAAACTTGGATAACAAAGATTCCTCCGATTCTTCATTATTCGAATAACGATATCCACTCGAGAGAAAAATAAATCCGACATACAGAAAGTTTCCCCGATATAATATATATATAGATATTTTCGTTTCAATTATCTATTAATCCGAACAACGATAACTTCGAAACAATCGACGAGGATTATAGAAAGAACTGATAACGATAAATTATCGAACGTTTCTTCGTTTGAATCTTAGTTTCGCGAATATCTATCGCAAAATTTAATCGGGGAAAAACGGTGAATCGTGGATCTCTCTTTCTCGATCGATCAAAGGAGAGAGTAGTTTGTATCGTCTATAGTTTCGATACCTAAAAACCTAAAGAGATCGTCTCTTTCATCGTTTATCAAATTGAATTTACCAAAGGGACTTCCTACTAATTCCGTCTCGACGTGACGTGGCGAAAGGCCAGTAAGGTTAAACGCCATTTATTCGAGGAATGATTGTTAATGATCCATGATATCGTACGCGTGTTCGATGTTTATCGTGTTATAAGTTGTTCGAGGTATATATTAACGACAAAGCGCAAGCAGGTTTATACCCTCGTTTCAGATAGAACGATCGCTACTTTTACGGGGATAGTCGGTAGGTAACCAGACGGCAAGTATTGAATAACATGCGTAAAAGTTAATAGCTTGTGTGTATATATATATATATATATATATATATATATATATATATATATATATATATATATATATATGTATATATATGTATATATGGTATACACGTATGTAGATCTACGGTAGATCGTAGATGAATTGATAGAGGTTTTTATGCCATTGCGTAGTAAGAACAGGGAACGTTAATTTTGTGCAACGTGTTCCAATTATATAGTATACATTTATTCTATTAATCTTCGCGTGAAATCAGATTTTGTTCGGATATCGTTCAATTTCTTTTGTTTAATAATTTTCAAAAGAAAATTATTAAAATTCCAAGCTTGGAAAAGTAGATCGAATAAATTTTCTCGATTTTATGGCAGATGGTTAAAGGGATCGATACAAGAGGGTACAATGGGCGAGCAAAATGGGAAATTTTGAAATTTGATCGATCCCAAGATTCGTCTTTCTGGATTTACCTCGTGAAAGGTGATTTCCTGTTTTGCAACTCTCTTAAGTTTCTCTAAACTTCACCCTCACGTCCCATTAAGTGGCCGCAAAAATAGGCACTTGTACGTACGTGCAAACGCACTCAGCCATGGTAAAGCACGCGCTCTCGAGGCCCGACTTTTCATACGACGTTCAAGTCCGTGCTTTCCCTTCCGAGGGAAAGGAACGTCGTCGGATGGACCTAAGGGATCTAAGCGACAAAGCGGCAAGGACAACGTTTCCCCATTTTCTTTCTTGGCAACTTGTCAATTGCATCCGTCGAAAAGTCTGCGACTTTCAAAAGAATCATAAGATAAAGAATTATCGGAGGGCATCGTCTCAACAAAAAATTCTAAACGGATGGGAAAGCTATTTCCACCCCTCCTACCAGCCATTACTTCGAATTAAATATTAAACAGAATTGAACTGGGACTGGTCGATGCGATCCACTTCTTTTTTTTTCTTTTTTTTTCCTTACATTTTACGTCATCTTATCAACAATCGAACCGCTTATCGAGAGATAGACGATCTAATCGATTAAGTAATCAAGCTGAAGAAGCAAGCATAACGATAACACGTTTAATTCTCGCTCATTTTTTCCACTCGGAATAAAAAAAAAGTGTTATGTATAATTAAAATGGCTCGAGGCTGATCAAAGTGAGGCAACGCGAACGTTTGATCGAGAGTCGCCTCGTTCAATCCCCGCCCGTTATTTGTCCGTACGCTCGTTTCTTATCGATTCTATTACACGGCCATAGATATTTTGAGCGACGCGATATTGCGCGATCGGATATCGATAAACCGACTGCTCCCGGCTCATTATTGAGCCGATAGATCTATTTATAGGCGAGCAGATATCTTGATCTTTGGCCAAGTCGTCCGGTAAACCGATCGTCAGCCTCGTGTTTGCTCATCTTCAGCCACCGCGCTTTAGATATCGAGAGTATCCTTCGAGAGTTGATTGCATCGTATCGTCCCGGGATCGTTATATTGTCGTAACGAGGCGCTCGCCAATCGCGGATGTCTTTATCGTCGTTTACCGATTGAAAGCCATATCGAATCTATTTCGACATTCACCTCTTCTTTTTTTTCTTCTTTCTCACCATCGATCGTGGAATCGTTTTACGCTCGAAATGCGGGTCGAAAAAAGGGGAGAAAAAAGTCTTTTTCCTGTTAACTCGAGGAACGAGGATCCATCCTTCGAAAAATCGTGTAAATTTGGAATTTTCCACGGAAAATGAGTAATATAAACGGTTCTTCTTCTGGGCGAATATTAATAGTACATTTTAAACTGCCGCTCGCACTTCCACCGAATTCTAAAACGTTAATCAAATATACTCGGCCAACAGAGTTATAATAACTTTCTCGGAAACCACGGGTTACTTCTGTTACGAGCAGGCAAAGCGGAACGCTCCCTTCGAAATCCCCGAATTCGCACCGGATGAAGATTAAAACCTCGAACGCTCTCGGTCCCCATAAATCCGTTCGTCCGCGCTTCAATTCGAAATTCGATATTTTATGCAGATTTGCGGGCGGGCGGCGGCTGGTTAAAACCGTATTACGGCACCGTAGGTGTTAGATTCCATTTGATCGTTCCCATGCTCGTAACTCAGCCGTGGACCGCCCATCGTGACCCATTGTGGCCGCCATCCACTCCAAAATATCCAATATCCCAACGCGACACGTCTCTCGCGTCTTTCTTTTCCACGCTCGTTTTCCACGCAACTTGTCGTCGCGTTTCGCGCGAATGCTTACATTATCGGCCGTGGTTCGTCGCAATCACGACGATTCCTCCCCGACTTGTCGCCATTAGATTTAGAACTGCCCTCCTCTCTTTTGGAGGACAAGTCGATAAATCATTTATCGAGAAGAGGAGAGGAGAAGAGAAGAGGTCGTAAAACAAGACGTCGAACGTATGCTTTGTAACGATACGATTGAAGAGAACGAGGATCGAGAGGATTTTAAACGACCCCGCAATTAGAATGTCGAAGCGTCGGCCGGTCACCGAACTCATCCATCAGTTGGAGCGAGGCTCGATAATTCACGGTTATATCAAATCGGCAGGAAACTCGTGTCGCCAGTTCGCATCGATTAATCACACCGCCCGTATTCCGCGCAACGTATTCCCATCGGATCCGCCATCGCGATCCATCTTTCTGCTTTCTGGACGAGTGGCCGACCAAGACGGACGATCGCAAGGTCGCGACCGTCCCTCTTCCTCGCTCTCATCCGAGGACTTTTGCTTCTCCCTTCCCTAATTACGCCAAGTTACACGAAATTCGAAGTGTATATACGTGAGATCGTTGACCCGTGACTGGCCGCGGTTTTTTCGACGACGAAAAATTCATTTCAAGCGGACGATTCAAGCGGAAAAAGGAGAGGAGAGGCGAGGAGACAGCGGCCGTAAGTCTCGCGCGGCCATTTCGGTACGTAAGAATTCTTAAGTACCTGAGGCCACTCGAGCCTCGGCGTCCCTTCGTTTTGGCACCCGAGAGAAACCGGCGAGCACCCCCTTCGGCTTTTTGTGCCACCGTCGAAGGTCTTCGAGTGGCAGCCGCGGCCATCTAAATGCCTTTCCAACTTCCAAGGGGGCTGCGTTCCCCGTCTGGGAACTCCAACACCCTGCGCGCGTTAATGTCTGCCCTAATATCGCGCATCTGCCCCGTTTCTCCGTAGGGGGAAGCGGTGACATTAAGTTATCTGCCCTTCTCTCGAACGGTGTATCGAGAACGGAGTAAACTGGAGGAGCGGGTAGAGAGAACTAGGCAACGAAAGAATAAAATCGGGTCTCCCTTCGATTTTATTTTTCTCTCAGCTATTGTAGACGACACCTCGCCCCTACGGCCGCGTTCACCTCGTCTCGTTTTCGCACCTGCTCCTCGACTCGCCGCCTCACACCCCTTGCAAACTCGTACCTCGAACCTCGATTGCTGCTCGCCGAAACCATCGCACGTGTTTCTTGCTCGAATCCGAGTTATTTACCGCCACGATTTCGTGCCTGGTGGACGTGATCTCGATCCGGACGGAACAAAGTTATTCCGTCTTCGTGCCCGCTCGAGAGCAGAAGATTGATAGATGAAAAAGATTATCTGAAAAGATTATCCAACGAGGCCTCCCGTGGCAAATTTTTCCAGGTAAACAAAATTTCTTCGGTTTACCTGGAGAAATAGTTCGGATAATAGATTCTGTTGGCCCGCGAACAAAAGGATTTCTTGTCAAACGTCACGCGTCTATCCACCAACTGACACGATTCCCCTTATCCAGGTAGCATACCAAATGTATTACGTCGCGTGAAACGACGCGAGAAACCGAAGGAAATAATCTGATGAAGATACCGTGAGAAGGAAGAATTTCGAAACGATTTACATTGCGTTATCCGTGATTAAATTCGCAAGAATCGGCAACAAAGGGAGCGAAATCTTGGACGAAAGATTAGACGATTTCGATGTTTCGTTGGCCTGAGAATTATATCCCATTGTCCGCGGTATTGCACGGGACGAATCGTTTTCCCTGCCGAGCCGCTTTTCTTTCTACCTTTCGAGGATCTTTCTCTTTACCGTATTGTTGACACGTGTTTATTTGTCACGGTTTATTATTACACGTGGACAGTAATGGATACCGAACAGTGTCCAGGGAACGTGGAACAATAATAGGACCGTGGAACGATCCGAGGCAGGCATCACGGTGTGACTAATCCGTAACCGGCCATGTAATTCATTTTTCCCTGACCATTTTGACCCGTTTGCCATCATTATTTCACGCCTTCGTCTCGCTTCTCAACGTGGCTAAAGGCGGCCCGTAATTAGATATTTCATTCATCTTCTGTGCCCAGGAAATCAGTCTGACGGATACGGACGATCTGTTTGGTTAATAACTCGTGTCCATTATGCATAACACAGGCAGAAGTGGAAGATTTTCGTATCAAGGCCGCTCCCTTCGTCTATGAATCACTCCCACTTTTATGGCGTTGCCACGTGCACTTGGAGTCGTTGTAGCCATAAGGCCATAAATATGGATAGAGTTCGTATTCTTATTGCTATTGATCGCTCGTATATTTAACGAGACATGACTCTGGAATCCGTGATATCGATAAGAGCCGTATTCTTGACGTATTGTCTATTCGAATTTAATTAACCGCTCGGGAGAGACACGACGATTTAACGTACTGGGGGCTGGCTGGTATCGTAACCGAATCAAGATTCCATTCCGGGACGACGACTGTGCCGGGAAACGACGATGCCATTCAAACGTGGGCAGAATTTCCCCGCTAAATGACACTTTCGAATACGCGTATGACGCTTGATATGTAGTAACCACTTTTAACTTTCACATCCTCCTAGAAATCCTCCATTATTTCCATCCTATGCTATTATTTCGAAGAGCACATATCGATGATAAACCGTATATCTTGCATAAATATCGTTTTCTCTTTTTCTTCTTGATAAATAGATTTAGCATTCTTCTTCTTCTTATTATTAATTATTCCAACACGGGAGCGCGGGATAGAGACGAATCGTCGCGAAGATTAAAAACAGAGAAAAGCAGAGATCGCGATGCTCTCGAGATTGCCATTAGAATCGCGTGGGCAGGTTTCGTTTCGAGAAGATTTATAAGTTAATCGAGCGTAATGGATCTGGATCTGGTGGGCCAACGCATCGTGCCTTGCATCTGTTCGATGTTCGTGGCCTAACGTATTTCTCTTCTTTCGAAAGCGAGGCTCGCCCTCTTGAGAATAGGATAGGATGCGCGTTGGATATACGGAAGCGTGAGTCACGGTCTTTTGTGGTGTGTCTACCCCCGCCGGCTAGATTTGGATCGTTTTACGGTTCCGTCCGCGACAATATCTCTAATCATATCTTCCCTTTTCCGCGTCGAGGTAATCTTCCCCTAATACGACCGTTCGAAGAGATAAAGAAACGGGATGGGGAGGGAAAAAAAATGAGATCTCGGAAAACTGGAGATCTGGGGACGATGCTCGATCCCAGGGTAATTAAGATCGGGAAAAAGAGCGATGAAAAGTAAGAGAGAGGTGCTTGTATTTTATCTTCCCAACTTATCGCCTCCTTTCGTACATCTTTCCAAACTTTCCAACTCATTTTTAAGAGGTAAGAGGCGATATCGTTACCTTGGAATAGGGTATCGTTCTATCGCTCGACGTGAGAATAATTCCTGCGTCAAAGATGAATATATATTTCATAGTGTACAAGAAAAATTAACGTCTCTGTATAACGACTTGTTACTAGGATAAAGAAAAAAAAAATGTTTCAGTGTTCAAGACGTGAAATACATTCCACCCAGGGTTAATAAATTGTATTTGAACGTCGTTCCCTTCGATAGTCACGGATCGGTTCGAATGCCGGTGTCACGATTTATCAAGGTAATTAAATATGCTTGCAACTTATTAACGCGTACACGTGGATCCACTCCGCTAAACTCTCAACTGCTGATGGTGCACGATTATCATTCTCGCGTGTCACCGTTTTATCTTCCCTCTCCCTGTGACGTGTTTAACCACCGCGTTCACCCATGCCCCGTTTAAAATCCGCGTTTCGACTTTAGCACGCTCGACTGGACGATCGGTATTCGCGGCGTTAAAAGAAAGAAAGAAAGAAAGAAAGAAAGAAAGAAAGAAAGAAAGAAAGGAAAGAAGGAAGAAAAAAAAAAGGTTACCAATGAGAATCGCATAATTTAAACGGTAATCGCGTGCACCGTATCGGCCAGGTGTGTCGCGTACGCTCGGTTGCTTAGCACGAAACATACGCGCCATACAAAATCGCAGCCCCGATCAAAATTGTTCGACTCAAGTGAATCCCTTTTTTTTTGGCCACGCGCAATCGATTCACCTCGTCTTATATATTGGAATAAAACTTGAATAAACAATATACGATAGAATTCTAATAATTCTAAAAATCTCAATGATCAAGATTAATAATTATCTTCTTTTTTGGGGATGGATTTTATCGTATCGAAGATTTTTGAGTACGTCTGTGAATTTGGGTAAAATTCTGGAAAATCCAAAGTCGCGATTATTTTTCGATCGATGCACAATTCTTCGCGTACTGAATTCATGGAGTTAAAGAAAAGAAAAAGTACGAGAAACTCGAAGAAAAGAATTCCACGGAGCGAGATACGCGGGGTGGATATAAAACGGTTTACAATCAATCCTGTCTAGGTTGGAGGAAGGTTTTTCGCGGAAGTGCATTAGCCCAAGATAAATATACGCTTAAGTCATTTAAATCCGCGCTGAATGTTAATACCGCGGGCATGGGCGATACGGGAACACTGTCGCCGGGCAATCGTCCAATTCTCGTGCCATGGAGGACAGCCGCACAGGCGACCGTGAAGCTTAAAAGTGTTAAGGCTAATGGTCGCTACACTATAAACGTTTCATCGCCGCCTAGCCTGTTCGGTCATTAACTCCGCCCAACAGTACATCGATGTTCCTTCAACGGTATCATCGTTGTCATCGTACGACAAATTGACCGTTCCTACGTCGATTTTCAAATAGACCGAGCACACAGATAATCCTGTTATCTTACCATTCTTTCAACCTGATGCGTAACCGTTTGCATTTCACTTTTTTTTTTTTTTTAAATACGATAAAAATGATTTTGAAAGAAATATAAGAATAGAAACGAAGTTGCGTAGAAATTCCAATATTGACGAGTTATTCCATTACGAATAGAAGAGATTCTAAGGAACAAAATGGAAATTCGTGACTGTCATTGATGAAATTTTTATCTACGATTTATTAATTCTCGTGTCAATTTTTCCAATTCCCTTGCACAAAAAATAACGACGATTGCTAATCATTTATTGGATTAAATTTTCCTTTCTCTCTATTCGCGGGCTGTGGGATTGGGTTAAGACTTGTTCGGCTCGCTTTATGAATTTTTTTCCGGACGATCTTATCTCGCGAATGGATCACGCGAATTCATTATTCATGGGATTGGACACGCAACGATGCAAGCGACAAGATCGATCTTCGAACGAGATCGAGCGGGACAAGTTAATCAACGAGCGTGAGGCGATTCATCGAGGTACGGGGGAGGAGGGGAGTGGTTCACCATCGCTATTTTTTGATTTTACCCAAATATTCGTATTATTCGCCTCCCTTATTGAATAAGCATGCAAACGAAATCTTATCTTGTTTATTAACGGCAAGGGGAGCCTTGAACAGCCTTGAGTCACGCGTCCACCAAGTTTACCTTAGAACAGGAATTTACCACCGATAAAAATATATATATTCTCACAGCATTCTCAAATCAAATCGTATAAACATAATCTCTAATCCTTATAACAACGTCTCCAGAATAAAAAAATTAATTTCTAAAATTTGAATACAGTTTTACCGTAATTTTATTATCGAATATTTTTTAGAAAAATTAAATATCGATCCAAGAAAAATTTACGAACTCGGCGAACGAAAATCCAAAAATAGAAACGCAATAGAAATCGATGATGATGTAGATCGATATAATCGTATTGTACCCATTCGCAAACATTCGCGAATCTACGAAAGTGGCCGGCTTGTAAAACACGCGACAAGCGGAAAGACGATAAACTTAGAGAGAGACAGAGGGAGAGAGGGAAAAAGAGAGAGACGGCGGCGATAAGGTAATTTCGCACACCGCGATGCACGCCGCGGCAACGGATTAAACGGCGTTGCACCACGGCTGTGTATCTGTATCGGACGATACGACGAATAAATAGCGGCGATAAGGGGACGCGTATTGCGTGCGATAAGTCGAGTGGTAACTCGTTGATTAATCGGAGAATGCTCCGCTTTGTAAACAGAACGTATAATTAAGATCCATTGTCGGGGAGGTGGGGGGAACGAAAGGAAGGAGCGGGGACGAAATTGGAGAGAGAGAGGCGACGATCAATGGGCTCGATTGTTGCGGTTTCGAACGTAAAAATAATCACTTTGCTGGCTGGTTAATTGAAATGGGGGAGGAGGGGGAGAGAGAGCCGATGGGGTCGATCCTCTGTCCCGATCTTTGTTGACGTTCGTTTGATAAGTTTTATGGGATAGAAGGGGGAATAAATGATGGAGAAATGGGATTCGATGGTTTGGATTCTGAAAATGGGGAATAAATGGGAACTGTATACTTTCGCTTGTATAATTTTACAAGCGAAAGGGGATATGCTCGGCTTGACCAATCTCGAGAAATTGACACGGAGAAGTATCGTTTTACTCATTTGTCGAGGAAAAATGAGTTTTTCACGATGAATTTCGGAGCTGGGCGTGTTACTTTTAATTTGAAGGTTCGTGCTACATCCCATGATTTTCAATATTTTTCAACGAGATCAATCCAGTCGATCTATATAAAGTTTTCCTTGCTTAATAATACAGAGAGATTAACCCTAATTTTTTCTATAAATTTATCCTGCGAGAGAAGACAAATTTCTATTTTTTTCAATTAACATGTACAGTGCTATAATTTGATTTAACAAACGATCTTTTTTTGAGATATACAGCATTAAAATCACTATATAAATATTAAAGGATACGCTATCATTTTTTTGCGGGGGGAAAAAGAAAAGATTCGATCAAAAATCTATATATCCAAATCCTAAATTCTTTTATCGTAACTATACATGGAACAAAAGACTCCCTATTGCGACATCAAAATTGAATTCCCATATTCAAATAGAAATCCCTCATAAATCCATCGTATCCTCCTAAAAATCTGTCCCTCTCCCCTCCTCCCGACAATAAATCCACGCGGACGAAACGTTCAAGCTATCCACGATAAACATCAGAATTATATACAGGCTGTTTGCCAGGAATTAACATAATTACAGGCAACAAAAGAGGGTCGAAGGTCCGGTCTTAAAAGAGCCACGGCTTCCTCTGCCCGTTTTCCTCCCAGCGAAACAGCCTCGGTGGCTAATTTTCCCCTCTGCTGGTATATCGGGCCATTGTGCTCGGAGCAGAGTGGTCGGGGCTGCCAGGAAAATCATAGAGAGACGACCGATGTCCGGCAAGATTGGTGGGAATATTGTACGGCCATATGTTGCCGAAACGTGGTCAGCTGTTTATGACTGCTGCCCGGCTACCGAAATTGTCCCTGCGGTCCGTTACGGACGCATCGATTGTCCATTTATCAATCGACTCGGTTATCGATACTCGTTCCGGCGGGTGGGGAGGGGAAAATGAAACGATCGGAGGAATCGTCGAGAAGGAAGAGGGAATGTCTCCCGAGGGAAGACTATCTGTCGCGATAAAAGCTAAGGATCGGTGTTCTTCTTTTCGTGATTTTACTTTTCGTATTTAATAGCGAATTCGGTATACGATATAGAAACGAGGTGGAAAGAAAAATGAAATGGAAAATTATTCGAAATTACTTGCACATTTTTATACTCTTATTTGTTTATTATATATTCTTTACATCGAATTCAATTCAATCATTCTGTTTTATATGAAATATTGGGAGTATATAGATCATAATGAGACATATATGGAGTAATTTTTTTTAATAGTGGAATATTAATATAATTTTTGAATGATAAAACAAGATTTTCTATTATCTTCTATATTCTTCAAAAAATCGATGAATCTTCTCGTGTACAGATACAAACATACTTTTCCGACCGACTGTACGATCACGTTTTATCACGATTGTTTTGCATAACCAGACATTGCCCATTCACACCGCAAGCTAATTTACACTTTGCTCCAATATCAAACGACTTTTTCCCACCCCTCGGCTAATTTGCATACGGAACCCGTTAATTCCATTTCTATCACGATCGTTATATACGTAATAAAGCGCGAATTCCCTAAGTTTACGACAGATTCGGGGATCAGAGGAAGGAGAAGTAGAAGGAGGAAAAAAAAAACCTCCTGTTCCGCCGGTTGGAAATCAATCATACCAGGCCAGGTTGCGAAAGGGAAGGGAAGAAGGAAAAAAAAAAAAAACGATTCACGGTGAAAAAGAGTATTACGTGTAGCGTACGTAACGTTGAATCACGTGCTTAGACGTATTTTCAATGGCTCATTTGAAAATTACACGCCATTCTCACGTCAACCGGGCTACTTGAAGACGTTGCGTGACCCCTCCGCTGGCCCCGCCATGTCGCTTACACCAGTTTTGCATCAGTCCACATCACTTTACCTGACTCACGGCTACGTGTTCCGAGCCGAGCTGCCAGCGCGCGTCTTTCTTTTTCCTCCCCCTCCTTCCACCCTCCGTAACATCGTGATTCAGCGTTCTTTTTTACACGAACCGCCTTCCCTCCTCCTCCCAACCAAGCTTTAATCCAAACGTCTGTCGCGGCCAAGACCATGCTGTACCGAAGCAGAGTGTACGACGGCGTGTGTACGCTCGGCCTGAACTTTGAGGGGTCGACAAATTGATGGCTCTGGACGTCAAGGTAGCTCGTACAGGGCTCGTAAATCGCCGCGAACCAACAGCCGGATAAATATTCCTTCGGTCGGCGAGCGAGCGGATCGATTGATTCTTCCCCGGGTAGACGCGCTCGGGGCTCGTCGAATATTTCGTGGAACGAGCGACAGGCGTTCGTCGATTCTGACGAAAAAAATATTCCTTCGAGCCGGGTTGTTCTATAACGGGGAATAAACGGGGCAGGGAGTGGGAGGAGGAGGAGGAGGAGGAGGTTGACGAGCGTCAACGAGGAATCGGGCGAGTACCGTGACGTGACGAGTGAGACTGCTTTTGAAGGAGTCGAGAGGAGAGCGAAAAGAGGGGTTCGATAATCGGTGCACCGATAATTTTATGCATTTTTTACACTCTCCCCGACGGGGACGAGCGTTGGACGGATTTCGATATTTTTCTTTGTCCTCTCCGTGGAATGGAGGAGATCGGTAAAGGATGATCGGTGAGAGGCGAAGACACGCCTCTGTTTCGTTGTATAAATGCATGCATGCATGCGGTGGAATGCAGTTGTGATAAATCAGCGGTTTCACGGGCTCGTATCAACACCTAATTAAGGGAAAGAAGGATAGTGGACAAGTCCAATGATTTATTAGCGTCGCGCTATTTTCGGATCCTCTAGAATTACGCGTCGTGGTTCATCGAGGCCGGTGGAAATTTATGACCTCCTTGCATATGATTCCTCCCTATCCGAATACGATGAGGACTCCATTAAGAGTTTAGTGCTCGAGGGAAGGATTTAAGGGAAAATTAAAATCGAAAAATTAAAAAACCGATGGGATTTCGTTTGTTCAAATACTGCGAACACTTGCGAATTTTACATTTTCATCATCATCATCACTTCTAAAGAAAGTAGGACATAAGTAAAAGTATGCGTGATGATTCATCGTAGTGGAATATTTTTTGCGCGCGTACCGCGTACGTACGCTTTTCCATTTTTCGTAAATGCAAAGGAATCCTTCGTACACTTTATTGCGATATAAATAACACGTCTTGTGCGAAATTGGCACGCAGAAGTAATAGTAGTAGTAGTAGTAGTAGTAATCGTCTTCTCTCCAAAGATAATTTCCATTATCCACAACGGCGACGGAATCTGCATCGATTTCTCGTTACCGATGAAAACGATCGCGCGACCGTAGTTCCAAAGCGATAAAACGGTCTTATCAATTAACTCGAGCAATCCTGGGGAGCAACTACGCCACGCGAAATAACGCGAAACGAAGGCCATAATCTCGACGCTGGTTCAAGAGACTTCAAAGAGGAGCCATTTCTAGAAGCGACGTGAGTCGATTGCCGGATGATCGCGATTTATATATATCATCGCCAATCTAGATCGATCTAGATAAAAATCCGATAACTTCTCCCTCCGGATAAACCTAAAAAAAATAGTTTCTCTAAAAACCATAGTTAATACCTATGGTCGGGGTAATACGAAAAGAGAGAGGTGGGAGGCGAGTTGATCGAAAAAGAGCGACGAGATCGTTTTCATCTGGCCGATCGATCATCCCCACGACCCAGCAGGGCACACCGTACCTGCTGGGCCGGTGCATAATGTATGCGACTAATTGCCAATCGTTTCACTCGATGTAATTTCACTTTAGATTCCGCGCGCCGTCGTCTTGTTTTGTTAATGGGTCGTCAGCTGACGCCGCCACCCACGCTCTATACGATTTATACGTCCCGCTTAATCGAACTTATCTCGATGCAAATACGGAATCGAGGAGGAGGCTCGCTCACGAACTCAAGGCGACTCCTCTCCCCCTCCTCGCCTCACCCGTCCTCGCGTGTCTCGTTAATTAGACTCGCGTAGCACTCGCCTCGATGTAATCGCATTGTCGAGCGGGAGAGATCGTGATTTGTTCGGTTATTTGCTACGTGCGATCGGGTGTCGGGTGTTTCTTTTTCTTTTTTCCTTTTTTCCTTTTTTTAAATCGATTCGAAGAAAAAGCGATCGTGAAGACGACGACCACGCGACGACGAGCGAGCGTATCGATCAGCCCAGCTGCTAATTCCAATGCAAATCTTTTTTTTCGATCTCTCCTCCGCTCTCGAACGAGCGCAACAATGAGAGAGAGAAAGAGAGAGAGAGAGAGAGAGTGTGTGTGCATGTGTTATAACCCAGTAACACCGAGACGGCGAATGGCAGAGTTGCTTCCTGTACAATCACTCCCACGTGACTTGCGTACAAGAGTGTAACGCGAAGGAGAAAGAAAGAAGGAATGGTAACTGGGAAGAGGAAAGTAGGTGTGGCAAAGGGTGAGAGGCGAGAAACACCCGCAACGATCGCGTTAGGGCGGGTCCATAGGAATGGACCCGTGTGTCCCGATCGGGAGGAAGTAGTCGGGCGAAAACGAGATCGCCAGGTGGCGGGAAAAACGAGCTTGTTTGTCACGTCAGAACTAGAAACTAACTAGAAAATATCGACGATTACTGCGTAGCAATTTGCGCAGCGTTGCACGCATTGTTCGCCAAAGGTCACGCGCCGAACCGATAAACCATTTAAATACAATCGCGAGAAGAAACGTGTCTTCTAGCGAATGTTTTCTACCGATTGTCTCCCGTTAATTGCAATTGCCTCGTGACAACAACTCGTTACAGTGCACATACATATTTTAAAACGCGTTTAACACGGAGCGTAATCGCGCGTTTTTAACGACACGGCTACCGTTGTTTTTTTCCCCAAGGAATTGGAATGTGGGACGAGGTCGTGACGAGTCGTTAAATCGCGCAAACACAGGTTTTGGCGGAGGAGGTTGGTCAAGGCTGAGCCGGAAGGTCGTTTCTTTTAATTACGAATTTATCCACGTCTCGACTCCAATCTCACGCTCGTGCTCATACCTCTCCATTCTCCTTCCTGATTTCTTCGCGCCCAATCGATCGCGGCCATCCCCGCGCGAAATGCAATCAATATAGGAATATACGGGCGATCGTAACCGGAATCCATAAAAATGAATTCCGCCGGGCAGAAAGTTTTCCACGTTCCAGCGTTGGTTATTCGCGCCACCATCCAGTTACGGCCCATAAAACGCCCCGTTTGATTTACGCCCCGGGTCTCGAAGCAACGGCTATATCTCCGTTCGCCACTTTCGATGCAACGATGAGAGAGAGTCGGCCTCCACGTTCTCTTCCACGCTTGACGAAGGAAGAAGGGAGATCGCAGGGACGAGGCGGCAATTAGCGGGCAGGATCCGTTACAGGTGGGGTGCGTGGGCGTTGGGGATAAAGGGCGCGATAATCCCGGCAAGGCGAATCCGCGGGGGAGGGGAACAATGGCGGTGGCAAGCCTCCGCGCGGGCAACTACATTAAATCGCACTTAACTTTCCCTTGCCCGCTTATCGCCAGTTATTACTCTTTCACCGCGCGGTTTTATTGTCCCGCCACGATAGTTCTAATTGGCTTATTCCGCTCCCCCACTGCTGCCTCCGTGCGGCGGTGGGCAGGAAACGAAATGCCGCACGAGATATCGAATCCGATCCCCGCCCCCGCTCGTGTTCCTGAGAAACTGCCGTGGCACCCGATTCCGTCACGCGGATTTGTCCATCTGGATATCGTCGTCTAGGCGATTAGGGGGAAGGGAAGAGGAGGGGACTTGAGAGGACATCTCACACGCTCGAGAACCAATGACGAGATAATCGTTTGGGAAAGTGTTGGAGCGATGGAATTAAATCGGAGGAGAAATCGGAGGGGAAGGGGTTGTCGTGTAACGGTGTCTTCTTGCCAGGATCGCGCGCGATGATGTAGCATAGTAGTTTGTGTAAATCAACGTCAGCCGTGAATTTCGAGCGTGACGCGTGATCCTCCCTTTGCTCGCCTCGCAGTATTGCAAGTTGGATACACGCGACGTTAGTCACGGATTCGATGCATTGCTCGGCGATGATTCGAAACACGCGTCACACTCGACGAATCGAAACCGACCCCCCCGGCATTCCGACACGGCAAGTGTCTAAAATTCGCGTACATCCACCCCGAGAAGCAGAGCGGCGAAGTACGGCTTTTCCCACGCGTTCTCCTCCTGCTCGGCTATCGGCGGCCGAAACGCGGAAACAATGGCTCGTATTATCTCTAATTGGCCTGGCGAACCGTTCGACGTAGAAATGATTTACGAACGCGAGCCAGCCAGTGATAAAGGGCAATTATTTGCCATACCAGGCGTCGCAGCGGCGGCGCGTACTCGCTAGTGAGCCGGCTGTAATTGAAGTAAAGCGAACTCTTCTGCTCTCGTTATCGTGGTATATGAACGACTTAATGGACGACGGCGTATGAGATCGGTCAGGAACGATCTGATTTTTTTCGATTCTCTCTTTCTTTTCCTCTCTCTCTCTCTTCCTTCTTCCTTTCTCACGAGAGAGAGAAGATGAACGACCGTATGGCACACGCGGAGGGAGAGAGAGAGAGAAGTCGGTTGTCGTGCACGGCATGTGTCGTAAACGCCGAGAAGCTTATTTATGCGTTAGAATCGAGCGAGCGACGGTGGAACGCGGTTATTAGACAAATGTTAAGCGATACGCGCTGATTAATACCGCGAACCAGGCAATGGGTCGCAATGGGTGGTGGCGTGGAATCTTAATTGGATTTCTGCGTTTCGCGCCGTTTTTTTTTTTTGTACTCGATTCCCCCGTTTCACGCGTTTCGGATTGCTTTCCTCGCCGTGAATTCTAACCGTGAAATCCGTTCCGTTTTGTCATATTCGCGTACGCGAGCGCGAGCGAATTTCACGGCGAGATGATATAAACGTGATATCTCGATCAGTCATTGGCTGTTCGCTAGTTTCGCTTATTGTTTATGCCCGTTTCTTCGAGAAATGGGATCAAGGACCCGTGATAATTCGATTCCAATTCAGGGGGATGGAAAGGTTCCCACGAGCGCGAGGCCGACACGCACGTTACGATTCGAGGCGATGTCCCGTGCCTCGAATCCACGGAATCCACTGTGTCACGAAGCTCCCTTTGCACGAACAAGAAATCCGCTGTGCACGGCGAGCGAAGAAACTCGGGTGCATTCCATTCGCTATCGTTCCACTCGCATCCACTCGCTCCTCTCGATCAACCGTTTTTCCCACGATCTGTATCTGCTCAATCTTTATTTATTACCTCCTCTCATTGTTGTCCTCCGACGACAGATATAAGATTTGTAAAAGAGGGATAGCAAAAGTTATACGGTATTGGTACAAATCGGGAGAGCAGAAGTGGATTCAGAGTGAATAATTGAAAAGAGTCGAGGGAAATTTTTATTCCAATCGATCGAGGATATCTATTTTTCGAGACGCGACACATTGTTTGGGAAACACAAAAGTTTCTTCAAATTCATCTACGTAAATCTTCCATAATGTCTTCCACAATCGCGATAACATGACTCTACTTCATCTTCAAACTTTTCCTCTCTCCTTTCCTAATTCTTCTTAAAATTAAATTACACTCTTATTCGAGAAAAAAAAAGGATCTTTGTCCAAGAATGCCGAACGAGGCTCTGTCCGGTTCCAGTTCATCGTGCGACAAACACGATGCGCACGAAACGTATTACCTAATTCAATCCACGCGCCCCGCTCGTCATAGCATTCCATTTGGCGTGGATCGCAACAGTGTTACTCGTAACACAGAGGCGAGAAGCGACGAATTGCTCGTAATGCGTGGCCACGCCGACGTGGTCACGATAGGGTCATTGCACCGTGAAACGTTTCCAATTCGCGCGTATCAGCGGAGCGCCGTGTCCGGTTGGATAAAAGCGGCACCGCTCGTCGCTTCAAAGGTAAAAGCTTTTCGATTAGGCCGGAGCGCACCGTTTCAAGTCCACGCGCAAGAAACGCCCTTGCCAATCCTCCGCATTTACATCCAGATAACTGGTGCTTAGAACACGCGGGAAATCGGGTTTCCTCCCCCCCGGATTGGAAATCAAACCGAGCCTCCTCCGTTCGAATGAGATCCGATTTAACGCGGGCTTCAAAGTTTCCGAGTGATCGTATCTTAGACGCTCTCGAATCTCGAATTCCTCGAATATGATGATAAATTCTCGAGAGAATTTTTCTCAAACGTTTCGCCTCACGGAAGATTAGAGAACCGGTATGTCGGTTATACAAATTGCCGCTCGGTTGGCTTACAAATTGAACATTACGCATGAGAGATACGGATCGATTATATCTTAGGTTTCGTTATTAATGTAACAGTGCAATTTAAATAATTTATTCGACCATCGTGCTCATACCACTACTCGATTCGAATAAAATTCGATATTTCTTATCCGTTGTATCTTTCCTATACCTTTTACAACATCTCGTTCCAAATTATATATTTTTCCGGTTACAATTACAATTAAATTTTGTTTTAAAATTCTTTTCTTTTTTTTCAAGGGTTGAGAATTCTTACAACTTTCTCTATTATTTTACTCTATTATTACTCTATTATTTTACTTTACTTTTGCGTTACAAAGAATAACTCGCGAAAATAAATTTACACGCATAATTGGAACAATTCCAAGTAATGCGAGAAGCCGACCAACGATCTCCACCAACACGCGATCGATCGCGATCGAGAGAACAGCTCCTCTCTCTCTCTCTCTCCTCCTCTCATCTCGGTCTCCGATTAACTTGACCACTGCCCAAGACGAATGTAAGCGCGTATCCAACAAACACCTGAGGGGAGTCGTTGAATTATTTCGCGTAATTGATTCCGACGCGTTCAATTTCAACGTGTCGCCGCCCCGGCATCGGGATCCGAAACCGGTCTTAATTGACACGAAGCTTCCGCGGTCGGCTAATTGAAAATGCTAACGTCGTTGTTTCCATTCCATTCCATCCCATCCCGCGGATCTGTTATCGATTCGTCGCCGCCGGATGATAGAGAGCGCGAAACACACCGCTTCCCTTCCGCGCCCGATGATTGATGAGCTCAACTGGTGTTCCATAGTTTATCGCTCTATCCATCCCACCCCCGCGCGTTGGAAACGCGATAGATCGGGACGACGTGGATGGGAACGGGTGAATTATTCCCTTCCCTTCGTCCAAAGGCGCTCCGTTTAATGGGCTTCTGCGAACGAGATTTTAGCCTTCCGGTTAACGTTGGCCGTCTTCCAACGGGTTACCGACAACTTCATCTGTCTGGCGATGACCGACATTTCGGGGAGAGGGAGAGAGAGAGATTAAGTTTAGCCACGCGTAAAACTGTTAATTCCGTTTCTGTTACGTTGCTTGGCCACGAATCGATCCGGATAAAAGAGAGATACTTTTTCTTTTAATCCGACTCTTTCGAAAATAAAATTCGCTCGAGGAATAGATCGATTTGAACGAAAGCTTAATTTTTTTGAATAAGATACTGAATTATTTTACCATTTCATTCGACATTCTCTATATTTCTCGAAATGTAACTTTTAAACGAAATTAAAAAATCCTATATCTTTTATATCAATTATAGCTAAGGAAGATTTTTCCAGTATCTCGAGAGGGGAGAGAGAGAAAAGACACCATCGTTTACACGAACTATCATTTCATCTCGTCCTAATCTCGAACGAGATTGAGTCATTAACGAATTTCCAGTTCGTCGCGGCGATCTCACCACCGATCTTGCCAACGTTGAAGCGTCTCTGTCGACGTCCATTCATCCGCAATCTCGATACGTTCGCGGTGAATATCATTAAACCGAGCACCATTCATTCTCCATCTTCTCATCGGTTCTCGATTCCTTCTACCCTCGTACTCGACCGAAAGAGAGAGAGAGAGAGAAGGTGCGCCTGTACGTCTTCATAGACCGGTCGGCCGTTGCCACGCTCTGCCCGGACCTACGTACGCGACGATCGCCTCTCCTTCTGGCTTCCGTGAATGCGCCGCTGCAGGTATTCGAGATAACAGGCGAGCCCGCCGAACTCGTACAGTGGACGTTCTATCTTCACGGATGACCGATCCGGGTGCTCGGTATAAGTAGCTTATTCTCCCCCGTTTAAGAGACTTAAGAGCCCGAGTCTTGCGCGAGTCTTTACGCGAGAAATACGCGACTCCACTCCACCCGTCGTTGCAAAAGGCATTAACCTGTTAACACATTGCGTACGAGTCGTGTTATATAGCGAACCGAACTTTGCAGCCTCTTTACTAGAGATATATTGTTTTAATGTAATGTAATTTATTAATATCTCGTTTTCTCGACTCGATTCAAGGAATTAAAAACACTCGAAGGAGTAAGAATACGAAAGGACAAGAAGAAATTCGCGATCGAATGGAAAAAGAAGCGAAACCACCGGATATAATTGCAAATTATGCCGAATACCATTGCATAAAGGAGAATATATAATATTATAAAATTATATAATGTTATATATAATAATAAAATCGGATATGTAATAATCTGAAGCATTATTAAATTTTTAAATTAAATAATAAGTTAAAAATAAAAAATAATAAGTAATAAATAATTAATAAATATATGAAATATATAATAATATTTAAGAATATTTTATAAATGTATGTTGAAAAGTGTATGGTATACGTTTTTTTCCCCGAAAACGAGCAGAATAACGTACGCAATGTGTTAATCGACCGCGTTCCACGAAAGAGAGAGATATCTGAATATTTTCGTTCGACGAGTCGTGTTTTCCTCCGTGGGAAAGAGGCGGGGCCGCGCGTTCGATAGAATTGTAAATATTACAGTTTTCGAAAGTCACGGTCGAAGTCGAATATATCGGCACGATAATATGTTATTGTTTCGACTCAGTCGCGACGAAATTCGGAGAGCGGAAAGAACGGTCGGTGCGAGCGCGGCGTACGCGGTATACGGGTCACGGTTACAGCTGCGTAATTCACGTGTGGAGTGGAAGAACGAGATCACCGGATACGGGACAAAAGCGTGGAGAGTAGTGAGAAAACATTAAAAAAGTTCTAAGCTAGTAGTAGAGACGTAGTGGTGGAGACGCGTCGTACAAATTGCCTCTGGTTGAATTCCCTTTTCTTCCCTTTCTTCCCTTCCCCGCCCACCTCCTTCTGACGAACTCTCAGTCAACTCGTTCTTTCCTTGAGAAAGCAAAACTGGGATACCCGGTTGTGAGCTTTCTGCAAGCTCGACGCTCTCTCGAGTCACGATCCTTTGGATTGGTCGAGGGAGGGATTTGCTTTAGCCGACATCGGTGCAAAGTATAGGAAGACGATCGAGTATCGGCAAATATTTGACGCCATCAGGAAATCGCGTGTGTGCGCGTGTCGCGTGTGATGTGTGTGTGTGCGCGTGTATATATATGCTTGTAGAGAATCTTTCTTTTCTCTTTCCTCTCGCGTTTAACTTTTCGGTCACGTTTGCACGCGTGTAAATCGTATAATTCTTGGACGAAATTCGAAATAATATATTATAAGCTCGCGTTCGAATCGAACGAGATTCATTGTTCGCGTCTCTCGCGAAAAAACGAGTCGAAATTCTCAAGAGGATTAGGATCGTTTTTGCGCGACATTGAGTTTGACAACATTGGGTTTGAACTGCGCAATAAAGCGTAATGAAGCGTCCGTACCGGAATATCCGATCAATGGCAAGAATGTTGTAACGCGAGGAGCGAGAGATTCGTTTCGCGGCGAGAGCCAATTTCAGCATTAATTACACGGAAATGCGATTTCATCGACGATTCTCGTGCGGGGAGAACTCTCTCCAGTACGGAATAATTACGCGCTATTACGCCAGTTCGATTTTGCATCGTCCACCATGAACGTTATTACCGTTTAACAAGTATGAACATCGATTAATATCGCACGAGGAAAGTTGTGCTCGAACAATTTCACCGTGTGTGCCAACTCCGTAGAAGGGGTCCCGAAGGGATAATGACAGAGCCACCGCAAAGTAATTTCACGGTGGAAAGATTTAGAGGCATTAGCCGGCGAGAGCCTATCGCGGCGACGACGATACACGGAAAATAAGACAACAGCGCGATCTTCGATGAACCGCCGCCTCTCCTCCCTGCCCACTCTTTGTTCTCTTCCTACGGAAGAAACAACAGTCTGGACAGGTTTTACGGTGGCTTAAACGCTTCGACGTTCAACTTGGAAATCGAGCCGCGCCCCTTCGGCTTCTTTATCGAAAACTTCTCGTGGATACGACAACGCGTCTCACTTATTCCCATCTTATCGTTTCCACCGTCTTGAAGCTCCCCGTTCCTGAGGTGAACGTCGAAACACAGTCTGCTGGGAACGTGAACACCTGTTTTCCCATTCTTCTCTTTCCTTTGCGACAACGAACTTAATCCGGTCTATGGAAATTTCTAGATGGAAATTAATAGGTGTGGATTTGGTGGGCGAAAATTGAGGAATCTTGAAATCTGTCTCTGCCTCCTCGAATCCCATCGAGACGATTCTTAATATTCGTCGAGTGTCGAGGATTTGTTGAAAGGAGAAAAAAGGGACCGCGTATTAATATTGATGAGATTTGGTTTTTGTTAAAACGGCCAATTATTCATTCGGAATGGTAAGATCGTTAATCGATGTGGCCGAAATTGCGAAAGCGACCGATAAGCAGAGATTCCAAGCTAGATTCTCTGGATCAAAGGGACCCCTCTCTCCTTTTGATTATGCATGAGGTATTTTTAAATTTATTTTGCGCAATTTATGATATATTTGGCGAGTGTCGTCGGATATTTTAATCCGAGGATTAAAGACCTGTGGAAGAACGATCGAGCGAGGAGGATTCCGATAGAAATTTTCGAAATATTTCAACAAACGAAAACTCGACACAGACATTGCACAAGAATTTGATATTTTTACGAATCTTTACGAGGGGGAAAAAAAAGTTCGTCAACATTACGAGAACAATTTTGAAAGAACGAGTAGAATTGAAAAACTACTACGAAATAATCACTGGAAAAGAAGGAAAGAAAATTACGATCTTATCGAGATTCGATACGTCCCGTCTTAATTATAATCTATCATAATTACACGAGACGACACGAGATCGAAAAACGATCTCATTTATTACTTGCCTCTGAATATCGACGAAAGGAATCCTCGACTTATGACAGATTAACTTACGTTTCAACGACGATAAGAAAACGAAGCGTGTCGGAACACGGATCGCAATTAGTCGGTGGACGGCCGTTTAAAAGAAAAATGTCGCACAACTACGCAAAAACCTTAGACTTATTCGAATCGTATCTCGAGCATGTAATTTCAAGTTAATGAATTTAATTGGCTTGGACCAGATCGAAACTGGAAACCGGCTAAACATTATGATTGACCGTGCAACCTGTTATTATACGAATTTTTTTTTTTATATTTCTTTTCTCCCTCCGATTTGCGAAAAAATCGTGTTGCGTGCTCGTTCGAAACTCCCTCACTTATCGTTGAATCATTTAAAATCATTACTCGGTCGGAAATGTTTGTTGCCGCTTATCAATCTCCCGGATTTCGATATGAATTATTTAACACCGGATATCTCGAGCGATCGCGACAACTTGCCGATTCATGAAACGTAATTTACGCGTGGAGATATCCAACCGAGAATTCGCCGATCATTCGCCGAAGGAATTTCCAAGTGTCTCGATTTCCTCTAATAATTACCGATATCATAACCTGTCGATTTTCTGGGAAAAGAAAAAAAGAAATAAAAATCGACCGGTCTTGGAAATATCTCTTTACTCCAAGTCGAGAATCGGGACTATTACATCCGCCTATTTCTCTCTCGTATCACTCAGCGAAAACGTTAAACGTTTCCCTTCCCGGGATGGGGATCCCATATTGCATGTTTTACGTGTCCCCGTATGTGGCGTGAGAGATTGCGACCGCAGACCGCTGCATTAACTAAAGTGCACCTTGGAAGATGAAGTCCACGGCTGAGGGAATATCGAATGCATCGAATTAACCCGAGATAAGTCGCATTTTCCTTCCTTCCATCGATACCTTTTCTCTCCCTCTCTCTTTTTTTAACCCTTTTCGTTCGAATGCCAACAGCCTGCCACGATCTCGAGAGAGAATCGAGCTATTAATCCACCTTGCGGCTCGGTTCGAGGATGAGGCGGTTGCAACAGGGAGCAGAGCAGAGCAGGGCAGGGCAGGGCCGGGTGGCGATTGTACAATCTGTTCGATTGCATCCATTGGTGCGAGCTTTTTTCTTTTCGGCACGAGTCGGAGAGAAACGAAGAACGGGTTGCGTAAGTTGTAAACGCGTTTGGCAAAGCGCGTTTGTTGCTCGTTCGAGGAGAGAAACGGGACACGAAGCGACGAAAATAAAATAACTACCTCGCCACCTCGGACGAGGTTCTAAGGTAAGTTTCCTCGATACGTGTGACTGGCGCCTGACTGCATCGTTAATAATAGCATAATAGTCTGACGGCCGAGCGGAGGAGAAGACGACGACGGTATTAGCAATTAAAGTCAAACTCGTCGCCGTGTTCGCAGACGATCTTTCAATTATTCCCAGCCGAGGTGGTATACGAATCTCTCGTTTCTTCTCTCGTTCGAAGAGAAAGAAAGGGAAGAAATTTCCAATTAATGATCGAATTATTAAATTATTCCGCGTCGTTTCGTTCGCCAGCCAACGCGCACCAACGACGAGGGTGCGACCCTTTTTTTTTTTCTTCTTTTCTCTCTTTCTTCTTTTTTTTTTCTTCTTTTTCTTCGCTCGAGTGTAACGTTCAGTCAGTCAGTCATTTGCTCGCGAGCAGAAAGACTACAGACCTTCACGACACGCACAGAAAGTTGTACAGAAATTAAACGGGGCGGATTGATTGGCGGAAAAAATGTTGATAAAAAAATGGCTGTTTCACGGCATGTTAATTAGCGAGGAAGGTGAGGGGAAGATCGTAGAGGGGAGAAGCGAGACACGGAGTGGCGAGGAATATTTATCTCGGTGACAGGCACGTGTGCTGCACGTTATCATGCCATATTGGATAATGTATCGGGAGGGGGAGGAGAGAAAAATAAAAAAACACGGGGGATATACACGTCGATTATAGGGGGTAACAAAAATTCCAGAAATTTATTTCGCGTTGTTATGCCACACGCATTGCCTTCCTGCAATTTATATCTTTCGAATCACGGTGTTCGGAATTGAAACAATCGATAACGATGGAAAATCGTGGCGACAAATCACGCGTCTTATCTTTCCAAAAGATTGTCTCGCTTTCTTCTCCATCGTCTCGTTACAACAATTTCAATAAGTTCTAATTTCCAAGTTAAAATTGTCGCTTCGATTTTAATTAAAAAATTTTTCTTCATGTACAGTTGCTTCAGCTTCGAAGTTGGGAGAAGAAAAGGAGAAATTCATTATCGCGTAGGGATTTTTCTTGCAAGCAAGCAAGGAGATAGGAGAGCGAAACTCCGTCCGCGATGTTAGAAGTTAAAACGCAGCAACTCGAATGCGTGGGTTGATAAAGCAGCCGCCAAGCAGTCTAGCATTCTCCCCGGCCCACCCGCCTCTGTACCCGTCCTCTCTCCAAGGAATCTCGCCCCCTTCTTCCACCCTTGCGGTGGAAGGCTCGTCTGCCTTGGCTCCGGCCGTCTGTCAACTTTGTCATTCACCGTTTCATCCCCGGTGAGCTTCACCCCTTGCGCCACGCATACGTGCACGCATGCGAGTAAACAGCCCCGCCGACACTTCCACCACCCTTTTTTCTCTCCTCGTTAATTACATGTCGCTAATTGTGCGTTATCCACTGCATCGAACCGCGACCTTTTCAGTTTTATTTTCCTCCCCCTCCTTTTTTTCGCATTCTTCCGCCGAATGCGATCTCGAATATGTCCCCCGATTCTCACGATTTTTCTTCCGAGCGTCGACGAAACTTAAGAAATTCGAGAATTAAAAAGAGAGAGAGAGAGATTGGAAGAAAAATTTCTCAAGTTGTTCCTTTTTCGCGTAAATAAGGTAGAAGAAGGGAGTGGCGGTTGAATGGAGAACGAGCACTCCAGGAAATTACAGTCGGCGATAAAGTTGACGGATCCCTCCCCGTTTTCGCCCGTTTCCTTCCATCACCGAAAAAAAGAGAAAAAAAAGGAAGAAATTTCTGATTTATCTTGCCACGACGTTTAGCCGGTAGAAAGCCGCCGCCCGTTTTCCTTTTTTATCTCGGCTCCCTTCGCGAGCAGCTCCGGAGCAGCTTTCATTCAAACTCCGCTCCGCGTCCTTCGCGGTGCTCTCGCGATACCATCTCGATCTCTCGTCGCGCTCGAGAGATCGCGGGTGTGTGCCCCCTCCGGAGAGATCTTTCCCTCGAAATCTCTGCCCTCTTCGTCCCAGAGAACAATAACTGGCCTGGTACTGGAGGTGGCGTCGTGCGAGAAAACCTTCCTTGTTTCTCATTTTCACGCTCCCCAAACACCCCCTCCCTATCGGTTCACCCTCCATTTATTTTTTCGACATCGCTGCGCGCACACATCGCTTCTTTCGACCATGTACACGAAATCGTCGATATATATAATACTTTTGGAAAGTTCGTTTTAAAAGTTGATGCAATAGAATTCGAATAAATATATAAGATAATAAGGTGCTACGATTGGAATTTATTTTATACTTATATGATAAATAAGTCTCGGCATTTTTGTACCTACGTTTTGCTAATATAATAAAAATAATAATCACTTTTTTAATCGCATGTAGAGGATTAATGTTGCTCGATATACGATCAAAATCGAGTATGCAAATAAATTCGATACACGTGAACGAATGCAAATGTACGTACAAACGAATCACGCTGTATTTTTCAACTTTGACAGCGTGAAATTTATTTGAGAAACAAAAAAAAAAAAAATTACAGAAAAATCCTCGTCACCTTAATATCTTATAATTTTCCTTTCCTTCGAGGAATAGTTCAAGATCGTCGAATCAGACGATCTAAACCGTTACTAACTATCAATTCTTGGAACCGATATAAAATTACGATGATCGAGTCACGATCAAAACCATTCTTCCTTCTCTCTCTCTTCTCCCCTCATTCGGTTCCAACACCATCATTATATTAATAAATGCAAACGATCGAAGATCTGAGTGCACCGCATGGCATGAATGATGAATAATCGTTGGCTAACGCCGCGAAACAAAACGCGCAATAAACAATTACGCGGAATTTTTCGAAAAATAAAGTTTCTCTCTTTTTCTCTCTCTCTCTATATTTCGCAGTTGAGACAGTTTAATTAATTAGTCGAGGAATCCGCGTGATTTCGAAGCGGATGCAGGAAACGGCCATCACAACTGCGTGCAGTGCGTGCCGCCGTACGTCGGTAGATGTGGGACAGGAAGTTTCCGCTCTGTTCGAATTCGTCGAACGACTGTTGCCGGTATCTAGAATTCTCGCGGATGTAAGCCTTCACGTGATGGCCGTCACTTTGAATTTATGGTTGGCGTACGATACGATAAGTAAGGATATAAACGGGAAAAATATGATTCTCTTATGTGTGTTAAAAGTGTGTTGTCGAGTAGTTGTAAAATATAGTCGACAGTGTAACGTTAAAAAGTGGTACTGTAATTTTCTCGTAGAGAGAGAGAGAGAAAGAGAAAAGTCACGAAAGTCTCGTGACCGCCTCTCTATCTTTCTCTCTCTCTCTCTCTCGTACAAAGTTTCTTTGGATTATTAAACCGCTTCGATGATAATTCGCAGGTACGAGTGGACGTGTATGAATGATAGTAATTTCGTTTCGAGACGAGCGTATCGAACAAATGTTGCCGAGCACCACGATCCGATAGAAGAAACAGCCTGTTTTAATTTTCCAACTTGTTACCTAACTTTTTACGACGGCACGACGGCGAAATTCATCTTTTCCTCCCTCCGTGAAACACGCACGAAAATTAGTTAAGAACATATGGCGACCAGAAGAAGAACATATCCACGGAAGTGTAAAAACTGCGAAGTGTTTGTGACACACATTTGAATTCTCTTTCACGAAAAAGTAAGGGACGCGTTCACAGTATACAGCGTACAGAAGACAGCTTATTATTGAATTGAAAAACGAGGACGGTGTTAACGTCACCTTTAACTACCTTCATCGAGGATAAAAACGTTTTACGATCCAAGGAATCATTCTAAGCGCGGAGGGAGCGTTGTATCTATCAATTCCATCTCGGACGTGTACACCTCCCCCCTCCTTTTCCTCCTCCCATAAAACGCGTTCCCTCTTTCCCCATCGATTCCTCTTCCTGTCGATTTCAGTTTTCCTTGCAACTTCCATCGTTTCCAGTTTCGCAACGCAAAATGCCTCGAATACGAGCCAGCTACGCGTGACTTTGATACACTCGCAGGAACAGATAGGTATTCAAACGAATAGAAAACCAGTATTTCTACTATTGCGAGTAGAGGAAAAAGATTGGACAGAAATTGGAATTCAATGGACGAAGGAATCGCGTACATCCCGTCGAACAAGATGTTGGACACGAGAGAAGGATAGTTTTAGAATTCCTTCGGTTCTTTCAGATACGTACATCGTGATGGAAGAATACCCGTTAAAAAAAAAACGATAACCAACCACAACGTAATTTCTACTACATCGATCGATCCACGGATTCGACGAGGGGGTCGTCTGATGGTGATCTCGGCCGGGTTCGAAGTTTCGCGGGTGGAGAACGCGCGGATGCGACCAACCGTCCGATCCCAGGGTCGATGGACATCGACACTGTGTTGCGTAAAGTCGAAACGCGCGACTGCACGCCGCTGACACATTATCTGATTGCGCTGAATTCAGTCCGCGTTCGTTCCTACCACTACTAATACTAATACTACCACTGTTCTATCCAGGAAGTGACGTCAGAGATCGCATATCGAGCACGGCACCTCGATCAGGATTTACGCTCCATCCTATCTAGACTTTGTTCTCCCTTTGACTCGTTCAAAATTTTTTTTTGAAAAAAAGAATCACATTTTTAAAAAGACGATTTTTTATAAATTTTAAGGCAGTAAGGGAAAGGTTTGAGACGATTTGCACTGAGCTTGAAGTTCGAGAATTCGGACCAAGGGTGGAATCGATCCCTTCTCTCTCTCTCTCCCTATTTCGGATATCGTTCGAGTCACTGTTATTACGAATTCCCCCCTCTGTTAACACGAGACAAGCCGTTTCTCCGACGTCGTCGTCGGAGGATCCCAATCGACGTCGGGTCTGATGATAGGCTGGAAGAAGGACGGCATCCCTCGTAACGTCGAGACGCGGATTAGACCATCTGCGGTTTGCAATTGGCCGCGGCTCGTCAGGCAAATAACAAGCCCGTGAACAGACGCGATTATATCGCGCACGTATCAAACACGTGTACGTACGTGTAACACCTCGATATTGTATCCACAAACGTTCATCCACGGTCATCCCGATCATCGGTCGAGATCGACTCTTTATGCATTTCCACCTCGTCTCGATCCTCCTTCCTTTCCTCCATTATTCTAAACACACGCACACACACACACACGCGCGCGCGCGCGCATAAAAAAAAAGAAATTCTCGTTTCACCGTTCCGATCATCACCATCATCCACGGTTTCGTTTCGTTCCACGCTATTCCACGAATGGATTTTCAATTAACCCTTCGACTTTCCTTCGACTTTCATCTCTCCCCTCCCCAAAATCTTGTTTCTCGTATCTCGTTAAAAATTTAATAAAGAAGCAACGGGGAAGGAGGGAAATCTTGCGATAAGTTCTCGCGCAAGATAACACAATTTTCCCCGATCGTTGCCGATCGGCCAACACCGGTTTCGTTCATTCAACGGGCACGAGGCCGCTTTCAACGTCCCTTTCCCCACCCCCTCCTCCTCGAATGGCAGACCGCCACGTACGCCGGCGAGATACGTGATTTTCGCTCGCATCCCGGCCAAGCTGGTGTGCGTCTACGTGTACAGAGATACACCTCACCTCTGGCCGGGGTGATCGTTATCGTGATCAACGGCACGATCGTTTAGTTGGCCGTAAATCCCCGCTTCCCACGCGGGAACCACCGCGCGAATGAATATTCCACCCGGGCCCTTTCGGGAGAAGTGGTGTGCCGCGACCTACAGAGAGCGAGGGAAGGGATTTCGTCGACCTACACTCGAGGAACGCTCGTGTGCCGCGTCGCAGGTTTAACACGCGAGCTACGAATACGTAACATCCGTTTTACCTGCGACCGTTTTACCTCCCCTCTCCTCCTCCGTGTGCAACGCGTACATGTGTCGATAGCCTCCGCCCACCCACGCCACATCTCGTACGTAAATTACAGCGCGCGAGAGAAACGATCCCGTTGAAAGGAAGATCGCGAACGTGTACCATTGCGTAACCGTTTGGAAACAAAATTTTTTGAAGAACGATGATTGCACGAGAAGACCTTTGTTCCTTTTTAGGAATTGTTTAATCAGATTCTTTATTTATTTTTTTTTCAAACGCTCTTTAAATTTCATCTTAATGTATCCTCGAAATTGATGATATTTCATATTTTTCATGTTATATGTATAAAAGGATTGAAGGTTTAATCTTGCAACTCTTAAAATTATTTTAATCGGTTATTATCTCCATTCTTCGTTTCACTCGATTCTTGGAAGAATTGCGTATTTCTTCGAAGAAAAATATTGGATCGCGGGTATCCATTCGCGGAAAGTTCATTAATAGCGAAACGCCACTAAATAATTACTACCGGTGAAAAATAGATTTACAACCTGTTGATCGAACGTGACCGAAGAAAGCCTTTACTTTTCCTTTACTATAACCTTACCATAGACAAAGTATTAATACTCGGAAAAGGAATTCTTCTTTATACTGGCGAAGAAGTAAAGAAAAGAAAGGAAAAAAAATTATAAAATAACCGATTTAATTCTAATCCTTCCAATGTCGGAAAAAGCATCGATGCGGCATCGGTGTCCCATAAATCTTGTACGTGTGCGCGTATGCGAGACGCAAATAGAATGCGAAACGAGACGACATCCAAGTATTCTCGATTCGTCGGAATCACTTCAGAACGCGGCGCTGGAGCGTGGCGCGTTATTTACGATCGGGAGTCTGGTTTTAAGTGACGAAACGTCGCCGAAAGGGGGATCGGATGACGCTAATTGATTCCGATCGATACCGCGGTTTCCCGTTGGTTGGCGGAGGCCAGGGGGAAGGACGGATAGGAGGAGAGACGGCGGCGTCGTTACCTGGCCAGAAAAGCTTCCTGGTTTTGCGACTGCACGACGCCTGTCTACGTGCGCGCCGATCCAGTTACTCAATTGCTGCTGCGGTTGCGAAACAAATGGAGGGATTATTGTTTTACTATTCTTAGCCTCTCGAACGAGGGCTCTGGTTACGCGAGAATATATGGAGTTCAGTGCACTTCTCCCGCGGTAGTGTTTTGCCGGAACGGAGAACGACGGACGGAACAACACGTTTCGCGGACGGAGTCTCAAAGGGGAAGGAAAGCGTGGTGCGAATCGGTCCACTGATCCCCGGACAATGGATCTCTGGCGCCAGTCCCCTCAACTTCCGCAAATTAATCTATTTACCGGCCAATTACCAGGTGATAAATCTCGTGAGGAGATGGTTTTCTTTTTTGGAGGGAGAGATTAGAAGACTCGCCCTTATTTTTCTCATTCTGAGCTTGGAAGAATTATCAATTAACCAAGTAATTAACGGGATTTGAAACGATTTCGTCCCTGCCTTCTTTTTGCCTGTTGTAACACACTGAGGAGAGGAACACACTGTTGTTCGTTAATTAGTTATCCAATAACATAAGCTTGCCGCTTTCTCGTGTTACATCCGAGGAATTCCTCTTCTTTTTTTCCCCTCTCTCTCTTTTTCTTTTAAACGCGAATGGAAAGCGTGAAATTTATATCTAGGAAGCTTTCGCGGCCTTCTCTCTATTTTATCGTTACCCTCGCGCATAGAGCTGTTGCTCGCCGTGAGATACTGCTCGGCCGGATACCTGCATAAAGATGAAATCTTACTTTCTCTGATCTATGCGCGCCTCGCGTCCAACGTTACCCGTTCCCCGGCCTGAATTATAGATATTAGCTTGAAATATCGCGTTAATATCTTTGGCGGATCAAAAGTTGAATTATCGGGGAGGGGATTCGCGACAATTGCTCGAAACTTTCTCGTTCTACATGGTGTGTATCGAGGAGGAAAAGAAAAGGAGGAGGAGGGGAGGAGATCTTTCTGTTATTCGAGCCGCGTGGTGGCAACGTGGCGCCGCCACGTATCGAGAAATTTAATAAAAGGCAGTATTTTCCCGGAAATAGGTCGAGAGAGGGTATGATCGCGACTCGAATACCACGCGAAAAAGTCTCTCCCTCTCTCTCTTCTCGACGTTTCTTACGGGGGATTCGTGGGAACCCGTTCGAGCAGGATCGTAAATTTCCTCGGCCGTTCAGTTATCCGCATCCACATATTCCACTTCCTGCCCTAAAACGTCGCCCTTCCCCCTTCTTCCTCGATCGGAATCGCGGCCACTTTTAAAGCGGATCCCGGAATATACCTTGTGTACTCGTACATAAGTCGATGCATTATACTCGAGGAGAAAACTCGACTCGTGACTCGATATATTAAAAAAGCTTGGACACTGGACCATGTATATACATATATATATAAAATATCGAAGGAAGAACTGTCCATTACGAAATTATTATCGACCACAGATGTTCAATGTTTCCACGAGATAATTCAACATCCACGCGGTTCATTCGATAACATCTATCATCGTGGATTAGATACACGTTGCTCACAGTGATGCGAAACTCTACCTGCTCGTCCAGAGAGGGGAAGAGAATATTAGAAGAGGCCGAGATTTTCGAGCGTTTTGCATGGAGGATATTCAAGCGGGATAATTCAGGTGCTAACGACTATTTACGAGATGTCCGATCGTTGGCGAGATGTCTGGTATACGTAGAATGCGGCGACGAATGCGAGGGGTTGCCCATAAAACCCCAACTATCCGATTATGGTTGCGCCGTGCACGCCGCCCGGTTAGGTCGCGTCCATTCTTTTTTACCGTCTTTCATCTTTCACGGCTCCTGAGCAACGGAGAACTTGCCCCGTTCTATACCCGCTCGCTCGCCTTCCTCCGCTCTTTAGTTACGGGGATCACGTCCACTCCGTTCTCAGTATTCGATAGAGACGGTTACGTACGGCAGAAGAAACAGTGTTCCATCACGAACGGAAGAGAGAAGGGGAGGAAGGAGATCGATCGATTCGATTTTCGTTGCAATTATTTCGCGAATATACCAGAGCCTCGTTAAATTATTAATTAATCCTCGCGTTATCCAAGCAATCCAAATTTCGAAAGAATCGCAGCCGAAGGGGAGGGGATCTTGCTGTGTGGCGCGGTTATCTGACTTAATTCTCGTTTCACCGAGTTTTTCGTCGCGCCTTCGCGTTCCTCGAGAACCCTTTCACCAGATTAATCAGAGAGCGTTGCTCGTTCGAGGAGGAATTTAAAATTCGATAGGAATCGATGGATCCGCTCGAGGCTACGGGAGAACTTAACGTTTCCCCGGCTTTTACGCGTATCCTTTAATAATACTCGTGCGCTCGGGTGGTGGGATGGTTCCGAGCGGACAATTAATTTTAAACGAAGAAGCTCGAATAGATAGGTGGGTCTCTAGGTAGGAGAAGTTGTAAACTTGTACTCGGATAAGAAATCCTGTTATACGTCCGTGCTACTTAATGGAAAGTATATTAATTGACAAGGGAAGAATGAAAGGGTTGGTCGTGGTCGTGCCCCATGGCGGAAGGCTTAGAGTTGGGCACAAAAGACTTATCGACTTTCCATCCAATCAACGTCACAGGCAAAACTGTTCATTAACGTAAGACACGCCCCGCCGCTTGTTACAGCAACAGACCGCCATGATATGACACTGGATTGAGAGGAAGAGCGTGCAACCGACGACCAACCACCATGAGGAAGTTACTGCAGTTTTTGGCGGTGATATTGTTGGGTGTCAATGCCAGGCGGACGGACGCCGACGCCCCTGTCGACGACGTTTACGGTGGTCAGCGTCGTGGCTCCCTTCACAAGTCTAATTACAACAACAACAACAACAATGGGAACAACAATTACAATTCTCAGCTGAACTCGCCCTATCTCCCGTACCAGCAGCCCAGGGAAAGAAAGCCGAACATAGTGCTGATTCTTACGGACGATCAGGATGTCGAACTCGGTTGGTCACTTTCTTATTTTCTTATCTGTCCTCTTTCTTTCTATTCTACAGTCTCGTCTTTTAGCTTCCTTTTCTTAAAATCTTCCATATTACGAACAATTTTTCTCAATTTAAAGTTTAGAGATCATTTTTTTTTAATTAATTCAAGGACGAATTTATTAGGTTGCTCGTTGAATCAAGTAGATATATCGGTTATCAGGAATAAACGTTTTCATTTATCGTTTTTAATTATTATCTTTCGAGCATATACCTAATAATTCCGTATCACGAAGATTCTAAATCATCGCGAACGATCGAGAGATACGGATCTAATTAAAAGAATCGATAAAAGATATATACCGAGAGGCGAAATTGAAAATAAAAAGAGAAAAAAAATGGTCGAAAACACGAGGCTCCTCTCTCCACCTCGAGGAAAGATATCCTCCCTCCCTCCCTATCTATCTCTCGATCCTTCCGCCTCGAACACGCTTCTTTTTTCGAAGCTTCTCCTCTGATCGTGTGTTGCGGTTGGTCCAATCCCTCAGGTTCGCTGAACTTCATGCCACGGACCCTAAGGCGAATAAGGGACGAGGGGGCCGAGCTAAGACACGCATACGTGACCACTCCTATGTGTTGTCCAAGCAGGAGCTCGTTGCTGACCGGCCGTTACGTTCACAATCACGAGGTCTTTACGAACAACGACAACTGCAGCAGCCCCCAGTGGCAACGAGATCACGAGCCGCACTCGTTCGCCGCTTACCTGAGCAACGCTGGATATCGTACCGGTGAGTGAGCTCACGATGAACCCGTCTTTTTTTTTTTTTTTTCACCCCTCTCGATGACAGAAACCCCTCACGCTCCGCTCACCCTCCAGACATCGGTCTGGGAGGGGGGAAAAAAAAGAGTCACGCGACCAAAATTCGACCACGTACTCCGTTTCTTTAGAAGAATTCTTTCTCGGCTCGTATTTACTTCGTGGATAATTCAAACGATTCGTGGGTATATATAAATTCCATTCGTGCAAACGTTTTAAATAATGGAACGTTCTATTATCCGATCGCATCTTTATTTTCCTTATTCGTTTATCTGTCTACTGGAGGTAGAATTTAATTGGAAATTAACGTTGGTTACACGAACACGAGTTTCATTGAAACTATTGAAATATTTAAACCCGATTTAACACGGAGAAATTTAACTGCTTATTAAAATTGCGCCCGAAAAAACTTTCTCGGGGATTTTTATCCTCGTTTTCGAATGTTATCGAGATATCTTAGACTTAACGCACAATAATGGCAAGTCGCGAGTTGGTTGACCCGTCAGATATCCTCTCGGAACCATAGAGAATCTTGCTACTTTCAATTGAAACGCAACTTATACGCTAACTCGTCTCGCTCGTAATTGGAGTCAAGTACGTTCGACGCGATAAATCCTCGTTGCATAAGCAATTACCGCAAGCAATTACCGCATCGAGGCAACACGACGACTATAACGTTGAGATTTTTTTCAATTGGCGCCAATATAAGGTCGAGAACCTCTTCGCGTCTTTTGTAAACCCGCAAAAAAAAAAAAAAAGAAAAACGCATAAAAATGTTACGTCCGAGTGACGAATGGCGATTGCAAAAATTCCTAGAGAGAAGGAGAGAGAGAGAGAAAGAGAGAGAGAAAGGTGTCACGACGAAGATGTTTGCAATCTGTTTCTGACACGCATCGAGTTTCATCACGCGACTATCATCTTCGTTCCTCCGCACGCGGGAATAATAATTCGACTCGGCCCCCGCGAATACTGCAACGGATTCCCGTACAAAATTTCTCGAGATCGTTGTTGTCGGCCCTTCGCTCCGCAATTGTCCGCTCTTCCCCTTGCGTATCCACGGGCGAATTTTGGCCTGTTGCTGAGGGAGGAGAGGAGGGGGCACGAGAAATGTGATCAGAGGGAGGGAAGCTCCACCAGCCGAAAACGGTTGCAACATGTTGGGTCGGAGAAGAGCAATCGTTGGCCTCGATCGATCATCGGGGGAACAATAATTCAGGAACCAGAACGGGACGGTTCGAGTGCGGATGAATCGCGAACGGTGCATCGATTGTTTGCATTGTTCGCTTGGGTTGCATGTGCGTGGCCCTCGTCTGCATCGTCGCGATGATGCATCCCCCGATGGATCGAGAGGAGGCTCGATACAATTTGCCAACGAGTATCGGGGAAAGGGGAGGAAGGGTTGGGATGGGCGGGTTGCTAGAGTTCTCGTCTGGGATTTTTTTTCTTTCTTTCCCCCTCCCCCCACCTCTTTTTGAAAGGACGGCCGACGATGATCGGGAACGAGCGATTAGAGGATGAATCGAACGCATCCCCGACGTTAACCGAGGCAATCTCGCGTTCGATTCGTGGCATAAATGGATCAAGGATGGAATATGGCGTGCGAATACTATATATCGACACCTACGGTCTCTTTCTCTTTTCTTTTTCGATGAATTTCACCGAAGGCGGTCGGTGAATTATCCGCCACGGATCGGCCGGTAAGGTTTCAGGGGAGCGTTGGAGGCTTCTCATCATCAGCTGCAGCTGTTTACAGACACGTTTCTTTTTTTTTTTGCGGGGCTGAAAGCGATCCCGCCGCGCTTTTCGAGTGTCTCGAGATGAATCGATTTCGCGGCAACAGCCGGGGATTTCGGAGCCCGAAGGGAATGCGATCTACGTTTCTACGGTGTTTCGCGCGCGATGTTCCCCTTGCGTTGTGACGAGTGGAATGCTGCTCGATTCGTCGATAGAATTTGGAGAATCCTGATCGGAGCGGAATAGCGAGATACTACCTTGCCAGGGTATAATAATTCTTCGCCTCTCGCGCGAAAACGCGAGAGTTGGAGAGATAATTTCGAGTGGAGTTGGCTCGAGATAATACGTTCGAGTTTCAAAAGCGAGCCGAGTTTTTAGGAAAGTGTTTTGAAACGGGGGGAGAACACTCGTAATTTCCAGAGGGAGAGGAGGAGGAGGAGACTTTCCGCCCCGCTAACTGATTAAACTTTTATCTTTCTAGCCTACTTTGCCCAACACTTATCTCCCGAATCTCGGGGACTTACCTTCCAATTACGGCCGGGATTACTTTACGCCACTTTGCCTTTCGCGGATTCATTATGTAAGAAATTACAACCGGTGGTTACCCGTTTTATAGACTTAATGCGACGATTTAATAAGCAATTTAAGTATCGAGGGAAGGTTCGCGATAAGGGGACAGCAGGCTGAGAGCAATCACCGTCGTTGTGTATACCTGTCCCCGTGCGTTTATTCGTTTCGTTCGTGTTTCGTTTCTGGACGCCACGGTTCCTTCCCGCCATGCCTATTTCGAGAGACATGCAAATTACCTGAGACAGACGTTACTCTCCTACGGAGAGTCGTATATACCTCTCTCGTACCTTTCTAAAAATACTTTTCTCGGAAAGAATTAAAAAAAAAATTAAATCGCATAAACTCGAACGAAGAAGGTGAAATGGTGAATTCCATTCGTGTTCTATCAGAAAGGAAAAAAGGAATAATAATAACGTTAAATCCATGGAAAACTACGAAGAATTCTTTCAAACGATCCACGCGGAACACACGCAGGATCTCGGTAAATTAGAACCTTGTATTTCAGACGCGTGCATAGATTCCGCAAGATATTGTTGAAGACTCGTATTCGAATTCTTTCCACGAAGCTGGTGTTCGTGGTCGTCGATCACCAAGACCAAGGAGGGAGGCACGTAACAAAAAGGGATCACGAGAGGAGAAACAAGGTGAGGAGGAGACAAAAATCTTCTCACGATCGTGACAGTTCGACCCTTCGACGGAGAAGACAAGCTCCTGTTGGAGGAATCCTTGGAGCTCCTATCTCCTCTTCCTCTCCCTTTGTGCCACGATGAAAACAGCGTCCGACACGATCACACTCCTCTCGTCCTCCCTCCGTATTTTCCTCTTGTTCCATCCTGCCTGCCTTCCTCTCCACGTTACCAGCTTCTTCTCTCCGCGTACGACCATATTCGAGAAGGTAGGACGTTGCACCCTGAAAGCGGCCAGGTTTCACAGTCTTTTAAGCACTGTCCACATCCGCCAAGGGATATTGGCGACCTTCCAAAAATTTCGCCACGCATAGGTCCACGCTTCCGTAATCCACCGTGGTTAAAACGAGAGTCTCCTCTCGCCTCCATTAATTATCCGCACGATTATTTTCTTCCCGGTGGATCTCCTCTTCGAGATCTCGATAAGCTTGCGAAACGATGCGCACAACGGAGACACTGTTGACTCTCCCGAGGATAGAAACATTGCTGACTCTGTTACATTCCGGTAGCACGGGGAAAAAGCGGGAGAATTAATCAATTTACTCCCGTCAGATGCACACCGCACGAGATACCCTCCCGTGGACACAGCTATCCATTTTCAATGAAACGAGTTCAAATTACGCGGGCATTAAACAAACCCTCGATCCGGTTTGTTCCTGTTTTTCTCCTTCCTTTTCTCTCTCTCTCTTCGAAAATTAAGAACCTGTTATTTTCATCGAAAGAGAATCTTCTTACTTTCCTCCACGCAGAATCGCGAAGACGAAACGAGAAAAGAGAAACGAAGGAGGAGGAAAAGGAGAGAAGACTCCTCTCTCCTTCTCTCCCTTTCAGGGTGGGTTCGCCAATAGGCCCCTAGGAATAATTACGAGGCATGAGCCGCGACGAGCGTGCCTGCCGATCGCCGCCACCGAAGAGAAAACACGCCACCAGATAGAAAGAGAACTGGTTTCGTTATCGCCGTCTGTTGCTTGCGTTCCGAGTGTCCCTGACCAGAATACCGAGGCTGGCGGGCCGGGCGACAAATTTTCCTCGCTATCTTCGCAAGAGGATCTTGTCACGCGCGCATACGTTAGGCCGACCTCACCTTTAGGCCGCGTTCGAGACCCCCGCGTCGTTGTCCGACGGGCGTGAAACTAGGCCTGAATTTGCCGATGCTAATTAGGTCCGAGAACTAGGCCTCCCTCCTCCACACGTTTCTCCCGCGAGAAAATTTGCGGCGTGCATCTTGGCACGAGCGCGTGATACATCGTGTATTTATTCAACGTGTATTAAAGAAGAGGTCCATCTTTATCAAGATTCGAATTCCGACGATATTTTTATATCTTTTCTGAGCTTTTGGAATATCGAGTTGCGGAAGACGTGTATCTTTTCTGAGCTTTTGGAATATGGAGTTGCAGAAGACAAGTGTGTTAAATGAGAAAAGAAAGAAAGAAGGAAGAAGAAAAATAACAAAGAAGATATTTCATGGAAGATACGAGAGTTGCTCAGAGAGTTGTTTTAATAACGTTGGAGAGTTTTGCACTCGAGTATACTCGCATAAGGCATAAAGGTTAAGGTTGGAAAGGAGAGGAGAGGCCGAGGTACCGGTTGCGTTTCTCCCAGTTCGTTTCGTCGTGTTATTCGATTCTTCGAGTCTCGTAGCCTCCCTCGAAGGTCGAATTTCAACGGGAGAAAGAGAGAAAGAGAGAAAGAGAAGGAAGGGAAGGGGAAGGAGAAGGGGGAGGAGATTCGCGATCACGAGACCCACGCGACACGACCTTCGTCCCTCCCCACCGACAATCGATTCCGCGTCTTTATTAAAGGTGTTCCGTACGAGCGCCGCATTATGCCGCGATAGGAAGTACAAATGCGGGAGGCGTAGCCAAGGCAACGGTATTGCCTTCGATTGTTCGACTTGTGGGTGCTCGGTGTCGGCGAATATAAAAACAATGTGCCGTGAACCGCTTTCGTATCGATCCCGGTGATTGAACGATAAACCCCTAGAGGTGTACCTTAGGTCGATCCTTCTAGCATTTTGCTTATCTACGATTTTTCAAGATTCTTTTTTCAACGAATCATTTGGTGATCGATATTACGAACAATCGTGGCTCGATGACAGACCAGACGATGCAGTTTGATTTGAGAAAAGAGACAATTTTGTAAGGATTCTTTGGTTATTATATGGAAGAGAGCTCGTGGATGTCCTTGCGCGTGAACAGCAAGAGCGGTGAACTTCTCTCAAACGCGGCTTTCACCCTCCACCGTAGGTGAAAAAAACCGTGACATTCCTTTCGAAGAGACGAAGTTGACCCTGAGATCTCTTCAATGCATGCTCCATGCACACTCCGATCTTCTCCACCACGGTGCGGGAATTCTTCTTCGAATTCGAGGATGGTTCAGCACGTGGCGCTGCTCTTTTGTTACGTTTCGAAACATTTCGAAAGCATCCCCGCGGAAGGATAAATTACGACCACGTTTCAAAGAGAGAAACGTTGTTCCGTGGGTCGATAAAAATCTGTTAAATCTTGTATTCTTTTTTCTAGAAGGATTGTTTCACGAATAAACACGGGAGAGAAGGTTTCGACAGCGTCTTTACACGCTGTTTTTTTCACTTTACGATGCCCTTTGCCGGCCGCCGGGTATAATGATAAGGCCACACACGCGCCAGGTATAGAGCAGATCCGAGGCGTAGGATAAACCAAAGGACTCGAATCGACTCGGTTCGAAAGTGTTGAAAGTGAGAACGAGCGAGGGAAACACGCCTCGAAGTGGCGCACCTTACGTTCAACCTGTTGTTCATTCGAAATATCGAATACCGTAAAACGAATTCTCGCGACAAAATCGCAACAATTTCGACGAACGCAAAAAAAATGCGCTCCTCGAATCCTTTAACGTAATATAATTAGAAATTTATCGTTTTTCTCTTCGAAAGATTCTTCCAATTTTTATCATTCCAAGCTCCAAAATTCTTCGAATAAGAACGATAAAAGGAAAAAAGAAAATCTTTCCTCTTAATCTATCGTATAATTATTATCGATACGAATTACACGTGTAAAAGTTTCGATATCTTAATAGAAGGCGAGATAGATATTAATGGATGAGCCGCATCACGATGTTCCCTTCATTTTTCTACGCCTGCCCTCTCCCTCGGATCTGCCTTATGCAAATCGAACACGAAGCCGCGACCGACGTGTTATATTTATTAGCCGTTCGTCGCACCTGGATCCCGGTCACGGATTCTCGGAAAGGATATCACGCGACCCGTGTGCGACTAGCTCTGGTTCTCAGGTTTGACGTGCAATGGAGCGCTTTCCAACGTGAAGAAACTGCGAATCGAATGCGCAAGGTGTGTATATATATATAGATGCGTGTGTGTGTGTGTGTGTGTGTGTGTATACGGGGAACGAGACGTTTTTTTTAAAAGTGTTTCATCGGTGAGTGCTCTCGACGAATGGTATGGTTATTAAGTTTTTCTCGGTTAGAACGAATCGTTGTATCGCGTTTTACGGCTTCCAGGAATTTCTCTTTGGCCCGAGGGATGTGTTTTTCCGGGCGGCCGTGTGTCGTGAAAACATTCTTGACAATTAGCGAGTCTTACATTTTATCACGTTGCTCGCGTGTTTCTTGAAAGGTCTAGCGAAAGGTTTGAAAACTCGCTGAACCGTGAACCGTTTCCGTGGACGATTTGTTTCGAACGATTCGACAAATATGCGCGTCGTTATGCGTTTAAAAAGGAACAATTGGAAATTCCGGAGCTCTGTTGAAAAAAATCCGTGATATTGATTCCACATATATAAAATATACGACGCGAATACGCGATTTTACGATGGTAATTTTTAAAATAGATAGTTTGAAATAAATGGAAACGATGAAAATGGAATATGCGATAGTATCTTAAGACGATTCGATCGGTAATAATATATATTCATGACGTTCACATATTCATGAGACGATTCGAACAGTCGATTTAAGAAAAGACTCTCGTCACGCCCCTGTTTCTTCTACAATCCCGTTCCAATAAAACTCGTTATTGCACCCGATGGGAAATCGTGCACCGAACAAACGAAATAACGAATCAAAGAGAAAGAAACCAAAACCTGTACGCTACCTGTTCTCCGTTGGATTCCTCGATTCACTAAAGAACGCGTCTTCTATCGCCACCAACACGATTGTTCGTACGTTTTTTCATCGACCAGCAACACTTGCTCGAAGCCTATCCTTTGATAATACGAATCCCCCCGTACGGTTCCGGGATGTCGTATATGGGAATCGAATAGGTTATTCCCGCGAATCTCGCCAAAGGGATAGGAGATACGAGGGAGGAGGCGTATAGCCGAGTCTCGAATAGATGCCGGTAAACGATACATCGAGTCGCTCCTCCGTAACCCGTCTCATAATTCGCCCAGATACGTGCGTACCCGACTCCCAATAATTTCTGCAAATTCCGTGCCTCGCCTCGGCGCAAACACGCCGTTCTATCATATCCACCAGACAAGGAAAAAAAATACATCCATATATTGGAAACAGATTTCTCATAATACGTAAAAGAGTTTCACCGATGGAATGGAAAGTAAATTTTTAAACCTCGGTTAATAAACTTCTCCTCTATTCGAAAGGGAGTATTTTCGAGGAGCAAGGCCTCGCACGGAAGACGATATCTCTATGACACGCGGCTCTATTCAACCGCGTTAACAACGTGGAGAGAGAGATAGGAAAGTGGAGTGGACCGTTGGTGAGCGGTCCTCCTCGGGAGCAGCGTTATCGGGATTTAGCCAGGTTTGCCGTTGTTGTTGTTGTTGTTGCTCGTTGCTGACGCGGTCGTTACTCTTGCCGAGTTTGGCCGAGTATCTCGTGCCAGCCATTGAATCCCATCTGCATGGACGTGGTGCACGTGACGTAACGCGTTGAAAAAGGACGAGGGATGCGTCGAGAGGTACGTACCGAATATTAAAGAGACACGGAGACGCGTAGAGAGAGAGAGAGGAGGGAGGGGACGGCGTGGTTAACTTCTAATATTAGAATATTTCCCTCGAGTTCGTTAAGCAAGTTGGGCCATAAATGGCCTCTGAACCAGTAGATGTTAACAGCATACGAAGTTCCTCGCGCTCGCCGGTCATTGAAGTACTAACCACGCTTCACGCGGTTTAACTTTGGTAATCGTACGAGGAATTCATTTGCCGTGGCCAACTCGGCTAACTAACCGGCGTTAACCGTAAAAGACAAGTATCAATAAAGAGAGAGATTTACAATGGGGAGAATTTCGCGCTAATCATCGGTCGGTAGTTGGAATTCAGCGTTTCCACGGGTGGAACGCGTTTGAAGTGACGCGAGCCCATCAACCTCCGATGGGGATGGAATTCTTCGCTCCTCTCCCCGCCTGTTTCGGCTGTGAAAAGGTCGCGCGTGCTTCGTGGCACGTAGCTTCTGCCACGGTTTCGCTTGCAGGTGAGATTATCTAAATTTAAATCGCGGCGGACCAACGTGGAAGAGCATTGTTCGTGGCTGCGTCGCGGCTCGAGAGAGGAAGAGAGAGAGGAGAGGAGAGGAGAGGAGAGGAGGCGCCGCCAGTTTTTCGAGTGCTCGCGTGGAGGACGAAGGAAAGAGGAGCGACACGTTGAGGAGGGAAACGAGGGCGGGGGTGAGAAGAAAGAAAGGGAAATGGATAGAGAGAGAGGGAGGAAGCGAGGTCGAAGACGAGTTGGACTAACCCGCAAGCAAGATACACGAGGGTCGCACACATCGCGAGGCGCACAAAAGGGCCCCCACAGATGCAGGTGCAGCTCTGCGGATCGGTGCATTCATTGGACTTTTGCGACCCTTTCTGGGGCCGTCGTCAAAAGACGTGCGACGGTGTCCGTGATTGGGTGGAAACGAACGACACCTTAAGCCTCGCACGCAACGGTCACGGTGTCTTTTCGGGACGTGAACTTCTTCGCGCCTCGCCCCCTCCTCCTCTCTCTCTCTCCTCTGGGATTCCACCACCGGGAGGAAGATTCATCGCGTTTGTTTTACACGCTGGGAAGGGAATAAAGAAATATGGAGAAGAATAAACTTTACACACCCGTCAAGAATTCTCTTCAATAGACATTGTTCCCACTATCTCTGATAGAAATATATACGCGATTCTGATGTGACCATTCAGATCCCCGTACAAGTTCGTACAGGAATACTTGAGAGACGCGAGGACAATGCGTTTACTCGTACCCTCGATTAGCCGTCTCTACTTTGTTGAACGGATTTAAACGGATCTCGCAACACGAGAGTAGTTGTGAACTGCTAATAAGGGAAGGGGATCTATCTCTCTAGTCTCGTGTCTCGTTTAAGAAATGAACAATCGAGAATAAACGAGGAAGAAGACGCGACGTGGAGTGGAGACGTTTGTACCGTTTGTAATAAGACAAATCGGTCCCTATTATTTGCATAATCATGATAACTGCGTAATGACGGTATCAACGCGAGACCAATGTAGCTACCATAAATGTTGTCCGGAGGGCGTTCCTTATGATTAATGCCTTGCGAGGAGGGGGGCGCTTATTAAGCGAGACAATCCAACGAGGAAAAAGTAGAATTATGTATCGAGAAAAGGAGGGGGGAAATTGCATCCTAGCGCTTCTCTCTTTTTCCCTTTTTTTTCGAGAAGAACGGACTTGGAAGAAAATCCGAATAATAACGATGCATCTATGCATCACAGTGTGGATACATATACATATGTATTTGCCCGAGAGAACGAGATCGAAAAGCGAACAGTTCGAAGAAAGCATCCCGACTGGTTTCATCCCGACCGACCGTTTCCTAGAATTTTGCGATTCATCGTTTCTCGAGGATGATCGCTATCCCAGCGAATACCTCGCGTGTCCATCCGATCCATCTCGATCCGTCTCCTCCTCCGTTTCTATCCGGATCATCGCGAAATATTCGACCGCAACGAATCGGGGTCGACTCGGCTCGTTATCGAGCCCAGCTCTCGGTGCATGCGATGCACCCTTAAATCGTGGCGGGCGACGTTTACGAAAATCGTAGAAATCGGGCGGCACGCGAACGGAAGCCGCGATGAAAAGGGGGTTAATACCACGGGTGCACGAAACAGAGCGAAATAATCGGGAGAAGGAGGACCATTAACGATTTGGTTCATCGCGATGCGATGATCCACCCGAACACAAGTCGCGTGCAGCTCACCCTTGTCTAATTCCGCCGTTTGCTAATCGGGGGTACGTAGAGTATGTGCGCGGATCAGCTTTCGTGACTTCGGGAATTCGAAATGATGACGACAAACGTGCTACGAACTTCTTCAAGCTTCAAGTTGGAGAAAGAAGCTTTATACCCTCAGGTTTTGTAAGTATCAGTGATATATAGACACTCGTAGTTTTATTATGAAACCATTGCATGGTAAATGAAAATTTTCGTGTTTTCGAAATTGATTGTAAAAGTATTTCTGTATCAAATATTCTTTGTTTCTTTTTTTTTTTTACGATATTACAAATACGTTTCGAGAAGAGCAAAAATATGCTAGAAATTGGATGTTTTAAAAAGCAAAAAAAAAAATGTTATTTGAAACAAATAATGTCGCTATATGCTTTGTATTATCATCATTATATTCAAACTTTAACTTTTTATCGCGAAAAAAAAACTGAAATTCTTTTATCAAAAATTGCACAAAATATAGAGAAAATCATGCTATCGAAGTCACTTTTTTGAATTATCGCGATATCTCAATCCGTAGCCGAGATATAAGAGCTAGAAGACGGATGTAGAAATTATGAATGGGCCCGCAACCCAGTGTTCTATATTTTTCCTGGAAATGCGTACTATGTTCTTCCAAGAATCGCGTACTACGCTTTTCCAGGAATCGCGACTGTGTCACTTGTCTGCAGTTTGGGATAGGTCAGCGCTACGAGTAAGGGACAAGGACGGAGACAATAAACGATTAAAAATTACCATTCTCTTTACACGACGATATCTCGGCAACCGGAAGTCGTATCGAGATAAACGAAAAGGCGTTTCAAAGGGTAAAGTTGCACGCTTCTAACGATCGTTCGTTCGTTGATAGGAACTCATTATCTTCGGAGTTATAACGGTTTAAAATTTACCTAATTTTAATAGGATCAATCGGGTTTAACGTACGTGTTCAAAAATTGTCTTTTCTTTACACGTCGATATCTTGGGAACCGGAAGTCGTATCGGGATAAACAAAAATACGTTTTAAAGAGCAAACTTCCCTGCTTTCAATAGTCTTTCATCCATTGACTAAATATTCTTACGTTCGAAGCCATAATGGTTTAAAGTTTAATACAAATTACACGATATATCGTAGAATATTGTTTGCAACAATATTACTGATTTAAAATATCCTTTGATTGAACTAAATTTAATCAACTGATTCGAATATAATTGATCTTGATATCTTGCATCATGATAATCTCAACAATATCTTGGAATTACTTCAACCATTTTCTCCTAACGTAAGAAACGATCAAAACTACGGTCTACGCCAAAAATACGAGAGAAAGAGAGAAGAAAGTAGGCCAATTCGAGGGATGACGCAACGTTACCTGTTGCTTCTCGAATTGGCGGACCAATGCTTGCCGTTGTTGCAACGAAAGCGCGGGTAAAAATGCAAAAATAATAGTCGAGACGAGTCTCGATGGCGTTCGATCGTAAAAAGCCGGTACGTAGTCGGCCGAGCCGGTCGATCGGTCCGTCCGACAAAGCGGGACAAAAGGACGAGCCGGAGGAACCGTGATATCCTGGCGCCAGTCGTGGCTCCGCATTCTCCTTTCTCTCTCTCTCTCTCTCTTCTTTCAAACAAAACGAATATCCGGAGAATGGTGGAGCGATCGTCGATGCAACGGATAGATATACACACACACATATATATACACACGTGTTGTAGGCGGGAATATGGGCCAGGCGAAAAATTCACGAAACGGGGGATATCTATCGAGGCAGAAAACCACGGGGACCAAATCTTATTTTCTGATGTTACTCGTTTTCGTGGAATGAAAGCTGCGGCCAAACCTTGCCTGGCCCTGACTTATCGCGAGCCAAAACGTCGAAATGAAAGATGGCTTTGCCGTGGATTGCGGTCACCAATTGGATATTCGGTATTCGTTTCATACGAAGATTAGCGATGATTTAAAAATACGGAGAAAGAGAGAGGAAGAGAGAGGGAGGGAGGGAGGGAGAGAGGGAGATGAATATCGAGATGGGAATACGAAGATGGAGAAGCAATTGCGGGTTTTCGAGGTATGCGCATTTTTAAGAAGCGATGGAATAAGAAATAGCAGAGTATGGCGGGACATTGATTAATTGAAATGACGAAGGGGCAATTAAACTTGGTTACCAGTTGGCCGATCATTATTGTGATCAACGTTCCTCGCATGTGCATCGCACGATAACAATCTAATTGATATTTACGGCTGCCCCAGTGTATCCAGGTATTTTTAGGTTGGACCTAAGTCAGTGTCATGCGAAGGCAACGACCTTAGAGACGTAAGCGTTCTCCTAGCCTCGGAAATATAGACGAAGAATAATCCATATAACTACACTGTGTGCGCGTGTGTATTTAATTCAAGATCGTAAATCTTTCATTCTTTTTTTTTTCTACTTATCGATGATAGATTACACGCCACATTACATCTGCCGTTAAAGCAAGAAAGTTTCGCGCTTCGTGTTCGAAGATAGCAGCCCGCGTTGATCAAATTCGTTTGCCGAAAAGAGCAAGCTCTTAATGTATTCACGGCACGGTACTAGCTAATGAATTTCGAATTATCAATAATTAAAGCGTAATTTTAAACACGGCCCACACCAACACCACGTTAAAGCGACCAGGTCATTTATGCAAATTTTTCGTTCCTTTAAACCAGTTCCGTGAGAAGAAACTATGGTGGTGTCTCCCTTTGAAAGAGAGAAAAAGAAAAAAAAAGAAAAGAAAAGCGAGCCAGATAATATCTGGCCGCGGACGAATCGAGCGAATTTCTTCAAACTACGTCGCTAATTAATCCGCAACTACTTTTTTTCTCTCCTCCACTTCGCTAGCATCCCATCGCAGAAGAAATCAGGTCGAACATCCGCTCCGAACTCCTTCTCTCTCTTTCTTTCTCTCTCTCCCGACACATCGCAGGAAACGTCAGCTCGCGTGATCGCCGCTCGACTCATTTTTAAAACCATCCCTGACATTTAAAATTGAAATGTTCTTCCTTTTCCCTCTTTCGACCTATCCAAGTCTTCTCTTCCTCCCTTTTCTTTTTTTTTTTAGATACAAAACGACGAGCTGTTCAAATTTCTTTGGGAAAGGGAGACGAGTTCCGAGAAACTCTATCACTCGGAAAGGAGCCGAAAATTTCATTAAAAAGTCCCGTTGTTAAGGGAAGGAGGCGAGACACGAGTCTAATTGCGAGAGGATTTCAAAGAGGATTCGCGACGTTAACGACTCGTCCACTGACCCGTATATACGCGTCCCGGATAAGGACGAATTTTCGCCCTCGATGTGGCCGCAAGCCACCCATCCAACCGAGATTTACCGTCCTTTATATTTAGCATCGAGAAAGGCGGCCCTTTATTGAGACGTCATCGGTTAACGCAAAACGAGAGTAATGCGATTGGCCCCTGGTCTCGAGGTGGTCCTCGCCCGCCACGCAAAAAGTTGCCCCGTTCCGTCCAAACCGAATCGGCCTCCCTTCCCTTCCCCTCCTCGTGCAACTGTTATAAATAAGCCCCCCCTTTCCCCCTCGTACGCTGTTCGATAGCGACGGTGGGTACAGGTATGTAAACGCTGCCGCGGCTACCAACGAAAGGGACGGCGTGGTACTTTTGAATTAATTATTTGATGGTGCCCCGTATGAATAATTCAAACGGTGCCCCCGAGATGAATCCGAGAAGACCGATGCGCCTTGCCTGTGTGCATCGAGGGGTTGGCCCGGAAAATGGGATTGCCTTTTTGATTTATCGCGGGAGGAAAATTCCCTTGGAAATCACCAAGTTGAGAAACGTGAATCGTGGGAGGGAATTTTCATCATTACGTTACGTTTCCTCGAGGCGAACGAGTAATCGGTTCGCGAACATCTTAAAAAGCGAATTAATCGAAGTGATAGATTCCGCGAAGAGTTAATCGTTGATTAGAGTATTCGAAGGAGAGGGGGGGGGGGTTGGAAAAACGGGAGCAAAAAGCAAGCCGGGGTAATCGATCTGTTACATGAGTCAGTTCCTGCGACGAACCGAGCGTGTCCATAGCACATTAATTACTATTGCGATAGCCGGCCTCTGCTAGAGATATTTCTTTTATTAAGCCCGGTTGAAACGAGCCCTGCCACGCCTCGTGATCATTACTCACCACGACGGCAACACTCTGATTCGGTGCCTTTTTTTGCCGAACGCCCTCGATCCTATTGAGACAAACCGAGTACGGGCTTATAAGTACATATACGTGTGACAGGGGAAACAAAGAGCGTACTAATCGAAAGAATAGTGTGTGAATAGATTTAACGCGTTCAATGCGCCGCGTTAGGGAAAAAAGAGAAAAAAAAATCGTACGGACTCCTCTCGACGGTGGATATTGACTTTTGATAAATATAAAAAACAGTTATAAAAACGCGAAATTATTACTGAATGGGAGAGAATGGAAGAGAAAAGCCAGATACGTAGAAACGCATTTCATATTTCTTGGAAAAATTCATGACGCGACTGTATGCATCATTCACCATAAAATATCCATAGAAATCTCCATGACGCATACGGCATTCACATCGTTTACATCGAATGTATTAGGATGCAAATACATTTTTTCAGTTTCATAAAAGTTTCCAGAATTTTTATTTCTCATTTTTCTCTTTATTGATCGATACGTTCAAGATAAAAATTAACGGATTAAATTATTTCTTGTAAACAATCTTTTAATTATAAAAATACCACCCGATTACTTCTCGACTCTTCAGAATTTTGCGCGATACCATTATAAAAATTAATCGAATCGATGATATTTTATACGATTCTATCGTTCGAATCGTGGAATATCGAGGGGTCGATTCGAGCTTCCCTAGCCTCGGCTTTCCGCAGCAGAGTGTAATTCACTTTATCACGAACACACGTTCCAGGTTACTTCGGCAAGTATCTGAACAAGTACAACGGATCGTACATACCGCCCGGATGGCGGGAATGGGGAGGTCTCATAATGAATTCACGGTACTACAACTACAGCGTGAACATGAACGGGAAGAAGATAAAGCACGGGTTCGAGTACAGCAAGGACTATTACCCGGACCTGATAGCGAACGACAGCGTGACTTTTCTACGCCAAAGTAAACACAATTTCGCACGGAAGCCGGTGATGCTGGTCGCGAGCTTCCCGGCGCCCCACGGCCCGGAGGATTCGGCACCCCAATTCTCGCATCTCTTCTTCAACGTCACCACTCACCAGTAAGTACAGAGAGAAACTTGGTCATTTGCCCGTTTATCTTCGTCGTTGCACCGTCGCGTTGCTGGTAAATCTGGGTCAGTTCGTTAGGATGGGAAATTTATTTGCCAATTACGAAGCCTCCTTGCCTTTCCCCAACCCTCTCGTTTCAATTAACGCTCGCGTAATTTTCTCTTTTTTTTCTCTTTCTTCTGTCTATTACGACGGATGCGAAATTTGCAATTCGAATTTATTGGGGGGAAAAAGAAAAATAAATTAATCGACAAATTTCATTTTTTGTTGAAAAAATTTCATCTCTCGTTGTACTTGTGCATTCCCTTTATTTTTCACGGATGTTTTCTCGGAATTTTCCCTTTTCTCTTTCCCCCCAAAATATCGTTCCAAGACTTTACCGCATTGAAATGCACGATAACAATAATCCTTTCGACGCTTGCCCGAGGAAAATGTAGGAAGATGTTTTGCAATTTTCTGCATAGAGAGAGAGAGAGAAAGAGAGATCTCAAAGATCCCACTTTCTCAACGTTCTATCTCAACGATCTGTCTTATTGGATTATACGGGATGATGAGTTGGACTATTAGAACGCTAGTGTTGAACTCTTGAGGGGAACGAACACCACGATACACTCAACATACCGTTTCCCCTAAATCCTCATCCAAATCCTTCGGGACACTTGCAAGATTTGTCAAAGGGTTAAAGAAGAAATCGACGAAACACGCTGTATACAAAACTCGCGCTTCCTTTTCCCTCCCCTATTATTATCTCTTCGCACGCGTGACGCGTTTCATTTTCACTCACGATGACGAACGAACAACGAACGCAATCGTGCCATAGACGCCATACACCTCGCGTTTCTCGACAATAAGAGCCGTTTCTCCGAACGAGCCGAGTTTGTGCACGCGTTTCTGCCAACCATTCGACGTCCGGCGTCCAAGTTTTCTCAACCTCTGTGCTCCGCCATTCAGACGTCGTTCCAACGACGAGAATCTGCACGCGATAGGAGGAGGAGGAGGGACGATATTCCCGACAGTCTGGTGGGAACGACGAAGAAGAAATGGACGAAAACAAGGGACAAGGGACAACGAATTCGTGAACGAGTCTGTGGACGATTTAACGGCTTGTAAAGAGAAAAAGAGAGAGAGAGAAAGAGAGAGAGGAGGCAAAGATGGAGGTGAAAAACCGAGAGACACCGAGGCACTCTAGACTAGACAACCGGATAGATAACTGCAGCCACGGTGTCATCGTCGCGTGATGGAGTGCCCTAGACGGGGGTGCGCGCGATGAAAAGCACTAAAAACGCGTGCAACCCCCCGCCCTCCCCCCCCTTGTTGGCAGTCTCGTCTCGCCCCTCTGGACAACGCCCGTTATTGTACATCCACGATGCAGGTATTATATTCACCTGTCTCTCCGTTCTCCACCGGTGAAAAAACACATTGCTTTGTCTCGCTCCTCGCCTTTGCCAGTTTTCAAACTCTCCTTATCCTTTTCACTCGCCCATCCCTCTCCCCCTCGTGCCTGCATACGATTCAGAAGAAGGAAGAGGAGAGAGAAAGAAAGAGAGAGACGCGTGACGCGAGGGATGATCTTTTGAAGGAGGAAGGGAAGGAAGGAGGGAATAAAGATTGTACTCATCGAAGTGTACAGTATATATTTGCCGGATTCCACTCGATCGATTCTCGACTAAAAGGATCTTCCCTCTATTTCGACACCGCTATGGGATAATCTCGAGGCAAGGCGAGATAAAGTAGTAGTTTCAACGATCGATCCTTTCGCTTTCTATGCGAGATTGCACCCGGGTCGCGAACAGTGTATATACGCGTATGTTTTATTCGATAATTGCAATATTCGTTGCCCTCCTTTCTCATTCTCGAGGGAGAAAAGGGCAACGATGAACGTTGTCTGCTGGGGAACGGATCCACTGTGAGAATCCACCACAGTGATTTCCAGGAAGAACGCGCGGCCGACCGCAACGGTCGATACTACTTGGAGTTTGCTCTCGAGCGATTGAAAAAAACGAGGAGAACAAATGCGTATTGAAAAAACGCGCGACTACCCGCGATGAAAGATTGAAAATGCAAAGATTGAAATTCGCATCACCTGAGAATTCTATTATCTTCTATCTCGAGAAATGATATTGTTCTCCCGGGACACGTACATATAAATTATAATTAGAAACACAGGGGCTCGGCACCATAGGTGTCGACTAATAGGAGTTTACGGGGGCGAAATGGTTGCTCGTTTAATCCGTGGTGGTAAATACCGTGGTTTTATTAATTCCACGCTCGTGCATCACGCCATTCTCTTGTCGCTGTCGTTCAAAAGCCAATCGCGGGAATAAGAGGGAGAAAAAAAAAGAAGAACAAGAGAGAAGGAGAGGAGGAGGAGGAAGTGAAATTAATGCGTGCGCAATTACGCGCTTTCACGACGCTTTTAACTCGATGTTTGTGCCCTTAAGCAGCCGTTGGCCGAGTCGTTTCATTCGGTCGAATTAATATTTTTTTTCTCTCTTCCTCCCCCTCCTCCCCCATTCCCTTTCCTCCCTCCTTCGCACGATCGAGAAAGGATTGGAGCGACGAGGCAATACGAAATCGGTTTTACGACTCCTGGTAATTTCCCGATCTCAACCTCCTTCTCTTTTTCTATCCTCCGAGCGAACCAACACTCGCTCGTGTGACCCAAATTGCACGTTCAATCCTCTCCTTTCTTTTTCTTTTTTTTTTGCTTTATTTCCACGGTGGCATGGGGCAACACACTTCCGCGTGTTAGTTATTATCCCTCGATATTTTCGCGATCGTAAATCTTTTCCATCCGGCTCGAATCCGAATCGGTGAAGGTGGCGATTATTCAACGCGCCTTTCGCCGGTGTGGGTGTGTTATTATTATTATTGTTATTATTATTATTTACATTCCCGTTCGTTTATTTATTTACGCAATACCGCTGCCTCAATTTCCCCAATGCAATTTCAATTTCCCGAGAATCGAACGACACGGAACGAACGATCGATACGACACGATATCGAGATACGAGATACGCGGAGATCGTGATCGTGACAGGTGACATTTCGCGATTTATCAGATCGAGATTTACATTTTCGAGGTTGTCGCGGCGTTCTTATCGAGGTTGTTATTGGTTTACGCAATATCTGATAAAGCGGCCGTTTTACCGCTACGTAGGAACAACAACCGCGCTATCGATCCCGCTCGATTGCCGAAGTCGAAAAGAGCGAATTTAGATTTTTCATCGTTCCGCGGGGTGAAATGCAATTTATCCGCAAGATCCAGGAAGGGAAAGGGAACGGAGCGTTCTCTTTATACCATTTGAACGTAATCCGAGGAAATCTCTTCTCTTGAAGAAAAAGAAGAAGAAGAAGAAGAAGAAGAAGGATTTGATTAAATCGAGAGAGAATTGAATGGATTGAAATTTAATGATAGCTCATTAAATAAAGCGTATCGTGCGTTTTATCTTGGCGAGCATGTGTGCGAAGGAAACGAACGCCAGGGAGAAAGCTGCTCATAATCGGACCATCTATCCATTTGGAGCGAATCAATCCTCGAAACTTCTTCTCCAACGAGGTCAAAGATAAACGAACTAAACACGCGGCGTGACGTGTGCACTTTTCGTGAACTTAACCTGATGCAATCCAAATCCAAACTGGACAACTAACAAGCTTACTCGTCGGTGAAAACATTATTCTACATTTTAAAAGAAAAAAAAAAGAGAGAGAGGAAAGAAGAAACAAGGACAAGGGGATAATTTTAAGAGGCTTAGATAAAGAAGATAGAGATCATCGATCGATCAAAGGACGAGAGGGAGAAAAATTCCAACGACAAGATTTTTAAATCGAGGGGATCAAAGGGGAACGGATCAACTGGTGGTTTGTCTTCCACGTATTTCCACGTGGTGGTCGGTCCACGCGTGACGTTCTTCACCGGCCTGATTAAATACGGTTACATCCGAATCTCGACGAGGCGCTCTAAAACGTCCCATTGTTGTTTCAAGAAGCGTGGTTGTTTTACACCGCGCGCGGAGAGAGAGGAGCTTTATCTGCGCGCTTAATATTTCGACAACGCCCTTTTAAACCAACTACGACCAGGCTGAGTTTATCAGGGATTTGGCTTGTATCGAGTCGCGGGACAACGACTGTGTGTTCCGCCCGCGGCCTCCCTTTTAATTCCACGCGGAACGCGCCTGGCCCCCGTTAATATCACCGGTGATCAAGATAATCGGGATTTATCGTTGGAGTAATTAGAGGGAGAAATTTATGCAGCAATTACGGTTAAGAGATGATCTTACCGTATTCCTCGGGGAGGGAGGGGAGGAAAGAAATTTGCCATCGTAAATCGGGTTTAAATATTACGTAGACGTATCCAATCCATCGATTAATTTGCTCGCAATACGGTAAACACGATGATCGACGATCTCTGGAATAGCTTCGATGAGATTTATTTTAAACAAATTTGACGAATAAAAATTGGAATACGCAAAAAAAAATTGCAACGTCGATCGATTCATTTTCACGTAGCGGAAACGACGATTTTTAGACGGAGTTGAGGTAGCCGGGGAATAGATGTGGCGATTGTCGAGAATCGACGGAACTGATTAACGAGGCGTGAGTAAACGCGAGACGACACTCTCCACGTTCGCGTATCGGTTCGATCGCGAGCCGGAAAGACACGGGAGGAGGTTATTCGACCGCGTCGCGTCGCGTCGCGTCGAGTCGAGTCGAGTCGAGTCGAGTCGAGGGAGGGGTGAAGGAGAGAAAACGGAAGAATCGAGCGGACAGAGACGGATAGGTTTCGATCGGATGGCGTCTTAGATCGTTAATAGCGCACACGACGTGAAATATACGTCGATCGAAGCGATGGCTGGTCGAACGAGAACAGCTCGGTTATTTGTACGAGTCAGCCCAGCCCCGGCGCATTCGCAACACGACAATCGACCCTTTGTAAATCGACGCGTGCTTCTCCTTCTTTTTGCCTTTACCGTCGTCCCAACGAATAAAAGAGAAAGTCGAAATCTTGGCCGACCATTACGAGTACTTATTTCCTTTCCTCTCCTTTCCTTGCTTCGAGTCCTTTCGAGTATTATTTTTCGTAAAGAAGGAGGAAGAGGAGGAGGAGGAAAAGAGGTATTTTATAGAAGTCTTAGTCAGGGAACAATAGTTATTTCTGCAATAACGAACGAGCAATTTGTAATTCGGCGATTGAACAGTGGACGTTGAGATAAATATTTGGGATCAATATTCTCGAATATCGTGTCGAGGAAAGGAAGGTATCGAATATCGATTCTGAAAAACACGCGACGATGAATCTGATACGTATCGTAATGATCGTCCAACTTCCATTGTAATAATATGCAAAACAACGAAACGTTGCAGCTATTCAATGGTATTCAGTGAAAGCGACGACATGCACCTCCAACGAAATGTTACGAGACACCGGATCGATACCCGTATTTCCCCATTATCCTATCCTATCCCTTTTTAAAATAAACTTTTTCATAGAAAATAAAAAAAAAAAAAGAAAAATTCAAAGATTCAAAAAATTCCAAAGCACGTAAAGAAACCACCAGCTCACAGAGTCAATTGTACAATTGTCATACAAATGGCGAATCGAGCGAACGATTTTTCCTTACTTTCGAGAAAAAGGCGAAATCGATCGTTCCCTAATTACCCTCGCGAGGGAGGGAGGAGCGTCGATTAGCGTGCAACGAGAGCGCCGGTTTTTCCGTGGAGGGATGCACGGGATGGAGACAAACGCGCGCGCCGATTTTTCGGGGGGGAGGGAAAGAGAGAGAGGCGGGAGGGGTGCACGTGTCTGGGTGCAAATATAATCGTCGAGTGTCTCGCGGGGAAGTTAAGTGGCCGTGGCGAGCCGTGGTGCACGCAGAATAGGCCGCAATTAAGGAGTCCAGACGAAATATACACGAACGTGGGCCGTGGAGGGGGGAGAGAGGGGGTTGGAAGGGTTTCTACGGCAGGACGGACGACGATATTCTTCGTTCGGGAGCGGCCGTCAGATTGCGAGCTTTATTTCAAATTCGCATAAAGCGAGCAAGCTTTAGCGGAGCGAAAGCACGAAAAGGCTGAAATTAATAACGCGATTTCGTATTTTCATTTAAATATATACGAAACACGAAAACCGCGTTGCTAGATTTTTCCGAAAGCTCTCTAAAGAATCGTACGCTCGTTGTTTCGTTTCCTTCCCTTTTCTCCGCGTGGATTTCGTTCGGAAAAGGGGGAGGCGTGCTCCTTGTTGGATTTATCGCCGAAGCGTTTCTTGTTGGATCGTTAATTCAACGAGGGCACTCGCGGTATCGCGATGATCGCGTTGGGCAACGCTCTCTCTTTCTCTCTCTCTTCTCGTTTCTAAGGGAAAATCTGCTCGGCTCTTGCCGGAAGCGAAACGGGATTCCTCGGAATTTCGCGTTGCAGAGCAACAGCTATCGCGCGGCACGCGAAACGCTCGTTTTCCATGCATGCCGTCGACACGCACGCCTCCTCCTTCTATTCCTCTCCCACCCCCCTTGATGAGATCTCAATTTCGTTTCGCGGGAATTAATCCAAATCCATTGGAGGAAGAGATCGTTTCGATTCGATCGAGCATCCTTCCTTTCGTTTGACATAAACGGCGACAACGAAACAATCTGAAATGCAATGAAAGCTTTGGATGGAGAAGTTAAAACACGTCGAATTCCCTTCCTTCGATCGCCGCGTTCTTCTCTATGAAATCCCGTAAGAAGACCGGGCCGTGTGTTAATAAACCTGTTTTCTTGCATCTCGTACGAAGATCCGCCAGAAAGTGAGACAAGGATCAAGCGAAGCGAGCGGTTTCTGAAGGACGTGGTGGAAGGTGAAGGGCCAATTACCCATAATTTCGTGTCTCGTGTAATTGGTGGAGAGGCTAGGAGAGGAGAGAGAAAGAGGATACGTCGGTGTCTGTCTCGAGAGTCTAGGCGTTGCACTGGACGTTCCCTCACTCCGCGAGATTAATTCAATTTCGGCCTGGCCTGGTCCTCCTCTCGCTTCTCAGAGTTTCTCGATCGCGAGTTTCGATCCTGGTTACCTAGAAACCGACTCAACTCGAGAGAAACAGGACGATCCGGCTGACTGGATCCTTAAACTGGACCCTTTCGCGAAGCTTTTTGTTTCGCCATCTCAAATCAGAGATCTTTTTCTTCTTTCTCCCCGCTTGTTTCGTAGCACCCCGGCCTACGACTACGCGCCGAATCCCGACAAGCAATGGATACTGCAGGTGACGCAGAAGATGCAACCAATTCACAAACAGTTCACGGATCTGCTGATGACCAAGAGGCTTCAGACGTTGCAAAGCGTGGACGATGCCGTGGACAGGGTACGTACGATGATTCATGGCTTCGTTTTAACACGGTGTTAATTTGCCTTCCGCCAAGGAAATCCGGACCCGTTTATTCTTTTTAACAACGATCGCTCCTTTGTTGATCAACAGATTTACCAAGAGTTGAAAGATCTGGGCGAGTTGGACAACACGTACATCATCTACACGTCCGACCACGGCTACCATCTCGGCCAGTTTGGCCTGATCAAAGGGAAGAGTTTCCCTTTCGAGTTCGACGTGAGAGTGCCGTTCCTGATAAGGGGGCCCGGCATCGAACCCGGCACCATGTAAGCACGCGCCGTCTTATTTCATTTTCTCCCGTTATTCCGTTTCTCCGGAATCGTATCTTCGTAGGCAGTTATAAGTAGGACGAGTTGAACGAGCACGGGTCGCGGTTCAAGTTGTAAATTACAGCGATCGAATAGAGACTGGTCACGTAAATTGATTCGTCAGCTTCCCTCAACCTTCGCGAATTCCACAGCTTTTCCAACGTGCGTCAATCGAGCTTAGACAGCTTGGTCTCTCCTCATAAATCGATGGCGCTTTCCCAAAGAGGGAAAGTAGAAAGAACTCGATAATTTCGATCGCGCGTCGTTACATTAAACGCGTGTATATTTATAATGGCCTTAAATATCCGGCGTCGAGGACGAGATCTCGCCCGCAATAAATAGAGAGCAGTGGCGTTAAGTGGCCTGGCCGCCTTCTGGAATTACGGGTACACGGCCTCGAAAACGATAAATTATCCGGGCTAATTCCGCGACGGGGGGAGGAAGGGACGAGGAAAAGACAGCGCGCTAATTGACGAGACGGCACACCGTTGCCCGAACGTGAATCCAACCGGCTGTATTCGCGTGTAAATTGAGGCACGGCCGCGAGCTCTGTTACGAGCATCATCGTTTAGATTAATATCGCGACGTGACGCGAGCGACTTGCTTCCGCGATGCAACCCCTTCTGGATTTAATAATCGGCCACCAATCGGGAAAAGAGTCGAAGAGAATCTCGAAGAAGAATATTCGAAAATTAGGGGCGAAGGGACGTAGGCGTTTGACGTGTCTGTTCGCATTCTGAATGCAGTGAAATATCTTTTTAAGGAAAGAGTTATGGAAGGAATGTTCCAGAAAAGTTTTGTTCGGTGAAAATATCAGTGAAGAAGATTATATGATTAAAAAGAAATTGTTGACATTGTTCAATATCGTATTTTTCTCTTATTATTAAATTTGTTCTAAGATAAAACAGACACCCTGTATATATTTGCAATACTCGTGCTAAAATGTTAGAGGATGGAATGTCGTTACGTTCGATAGAACAAGTATTATGACTGGTAGATTAATCTTTTGTAGCTTTAGTTAAAAAAAAAAAAAGGAAAAAATACATTTGCTTTCAGTTCACCGGTTCTAAACGATCTTATAGCGTGACTCGATGAAGAAGACTTTAAAAAAAAAATATATATATATATATATTATAAAGATAAGAGGATGAAGTTATCGCAGTTTGTACATTTCCCTCGTGTTTCGTGAACGTGTTTGAAATTGAATATTAAAAAAGAAAAAAAGAAACCAAAGATCTGTAATACGATAAAACGAAAAAATGATGAAAGATAGGGAATAGCGAAGGACGAAATACAGGGATATCCCGAATGGAGGCTTTGCTAGCTCGCCCTAGGGTAGGGATATATTGTGCTGCAATATTGGATTACAATAAAGCATCTATATGACGTTGCAGAGTAGACGACATAGTTTTGAACATCGACTTGGCGCCGACGTTTCTGGACATAGCCGGCGTCGAGACGCCCCCGCAGATGGACGGCCGTTCCTTTAAGAAACTTTTTCAGAAGTGAGTATATTTGCCAATTTTTCATCCCCTGTGTATACACGATTTAAGGATTAAATTCCGCAATAAAGGGAAAATTACCGTTGAATCGAATAAACAAGTCGAAACAAACTCGAACACAATTTGACAAAGCGTTGCTTTTTGTCTCTTATGCGATTAATCTGTAAAATTTTCAAGAGATATTCTGTTTTTTTTTTTTTGCAGCAAACACGGGAGAAGATCGAAGTTCAAGTGGCCGGATACATTCCTGATCGAATCTTCCGGGCGTCGAGAGACACCTGAATCGATCGCGGAATCGAAAGCGAGGGAAGCGAGGAAACAGAATCAAACGGCGTTGGTTAAACAGCATTCGAACGCGACACCGGAAGAGGAGGAGGACAACACGGCCGATCCGGACAACACGGAGCACGAATCGGAGCATCGATTCTTCGAGAACGATACGGGAAGCGATCAAGATATATCGGAGGACGAGGATTTCGAGGACTCGATCATCGATGAATCGAGTAATATTTCTCTCTCTCTCTTTCTTCATTCGATATTATTATCGAATAATAATTCTTGCGCGTTATAAAGCCTTATCCGGGACGCAATTTAGCCTGGAGGGAGGCGTACCATTTTGCGCTGACCTTTTCGCGGCAATAAAGTTGCTCTCTGGTTGGAGAGCTGCAATTTCGCATTATGATCCGATCTTTCAATGAATAAATTACTTCGAGCCGTGGATTTACACAGAGTATTGACGACGGCGACGACGAGATTTAACCTGGGAGTAGCCATCCGATAAATTCCCCATAAAAAAAAAACTGTTTCTTCCGTCTTGTTTCCTCGCGTTTTCTTTCGCCTCGATCGAACTTTTTTCATCATCGACAAAAGACAATTACGTGAGAACGATTAAGATCGATATCTTTCTCTCGATGCGTAAAGTTTTAATCAGTTTCGCGACAAGAAAAGAAAACATGGATGGATGGAATTTCCTGTTCCTGCTCGACTGTGGTTAATAAGCGATTAACTCGAATCAATTTTTATTCATCCTATCGGAGGATTATCGGATCGAAATCGGGATCGAATCCGATCAAGTTCTTCTCATAAACTCTCTTCTTCTATTATTTAGCTTCTTCTTCTTCTTCCTCCAGTTTTATGAAAGGACAGAATTATATCGGAATTCTTATCGCGTAAGAAAACGGCGTGTAAATACAATCAGTTAACTACGATTCAGACAACGAATATTCTTCTAATGAAACAATTATAAGGAATGGAAAAAATGATGTTGATCTTGCAGACTCTGATCCGCATTTGGACAACAGGGTTCATCCTGTTCACTCGACCTTCTCCACCAAGCACGAGCGATTGGCCATCGAGTGTTCGAGGCCGGAAGTGCAGACGAATTGCATCCCGGGGCAGAAATGGCGTTGCGAGAGGGATGGGCACAGGTGGAGGAGGCACAAGTGCAAATACGCGGCGCCTCCTCCGAGAATGTCGAAGAAATGCGCCTGCTTCACGCCGAACGGTGTCGTTTACACGAGATTGGAGTCGAACGATTACGATTACGTGCATCGATACCCAGGCTTTGGCAGGGACAGAAGACCGACCGACGTTTACGCGGATGTAGCCAGATACTTTGCCAGACGAGGTAAATCACGAGGTTTGATATTTCCAGATGTATTTATTTGGAAAATATTTCGATTAGCAATATCGCGAATATTATTATTATCAATATTGATTCGTGAAAAATGTCTATCCATTTCTTTAATATATCCTCGTTCTAATTTTTCTTTGCATATTATCACAATTCCAATTTGTACTCTATTATTCCATTATTCTACTTTTTTTCTAAAACGATTTTGAAAAATTTGATAAATACTCTCTACATTTTTCGAATCGAGATAAAACTATCGATTGGCCACCACTTTTCCTTGTCCGAAATCGTTTTCAGCAAGAAGGTTAACGAGGAGGATCATAGTTTACGATTTTATATATTATAATAAATTAATCGAGATAAAACTATCGATTGGCCACCACTTTTCCTTGTCCGAAATCGTTTTCATCGGCAAGAAGGTTAACGAGGAGGATCATAGTTTACGATTTTTCTCACAGGCAAACGAGATGTGTCGGGAGCAGGGAGCGAAGATTCCGGCCGAGATACAGACGAGAACGATGATGAATATAATGACGGTGAGCGGGATCGGCGAGCCATCGACGAGGAGGACGACGAGGATTTCTTCCAGGAATTGGACAGTCTCGCGGACGAAGTGAGGAAGGAATACGTGAACTTGATGTTTAGGTACGAAAAGAGGTTTAGAAAGTCGTCGATGCTCTCGGGGAGATAGATAACTCGACGAGTTGGTTTTTCTTTTTTTCTCACTCTTCACGGTGATGGATGCCCTTTCAGGGATAGATTCGATAACCAGACGTCGGAGGATGAGAAACTCGAGTTCGATAATTTGAATGAATCGGAATACTCGATCGACGACTTCGATCCTAGCTTGGATAAAGTGGTGAAAGGTCGGTTGAACGTCGAGGACGTGGTGAGAAGGCACAGGAGGATACGAAGGAGCGTCACGAAGAAGGACACGGTTGAACACGTGACCAAGATAATGGAGAGCATCGAGGAGGAATTGGACGATTTAAAGGTAATTCTAATTTTCAATCAAAAATTTTGTTATCCGAGCACAGAATAATTTCTATTCCAGGCGACCCAAGAGCGCCAGTCGGGTGAACCAAGAAGAGCCTTTCCACCGAAATGTTCTGTCCTTCCCCAAGGAGGAGTAAATTGTTCCGAAACCGTGTACCAGGATCCGAACGAATGGAGAAACTCGAGGCGAGAGATCGAGCAGCAAATCAGAGAAATGAGGATGCAGTTGGAGACGTTGAAAGTAAATATCGAGGACATGCGCGTTATGCGGCGATAAAGAATAACCTGGTCTTTGTTCTTCGTCAGGATATTCGTCGTCACTTGATGACCAAGCGACCTCACGTTATGAAAGATCCGGAGGACGGATTGAAAAGCACGGAAGAGGCACATAAACCTTCGCACCATCATCCTTCCAAAAACCACGTGAATCGACATCACAAGAAACACGAGCACGGGAATACGATTAATCCTGGCGTAACGACCGTTCGTTCGACGACGGTGAAACACGTTGATCGAACGACGGATGAGAGGGTTGCGTCCACCATCGACACCACGGAGAATAAATCTAGATTTAACGTTACAGCCGCGGAGAGTAGCGATACAGATACACAGATCACAACGAGCGAGCCAACTTCCACCGCTTCGTTGTCGTCGACTTTTAAGCCGAAGAAAGCGTCACGTCGTCAAAAGGCGAAAGAGCCGGTAGCTGTTGGCAACAGGACGGAAACGGAGGACGACAAGGTGCAGAGGCGAAGGAAGATCCACCATCATCGAAGGAACAATACCCTTTTCACGAACAGCGTGCACGACGAGGTGCCGTCGATTGTAAATGCGAGCGAGACAATCGAGACGACTGTAACAGCGCAAACCACGACGTCCAGGTCTCATCATCAAACCAGGTACACGACGATTCCTACGATGACGACGATGAAGGAAACCACGATTCACAGGGAGACTGTCACCGGCTTAGGAGACGTCACGAACGACTTTACCAAGGAAAATACGGTGGGGGGAACGAACCCGCAAACCATGTTGTCCACAGGGTCAGAGACGCCGGACAGAGAAACGACGGAGTCGCAAACGACGACACCACCGTTCGCCAGGACGACGACCGGTATCGAAGGACCACGTTCCAGAACTACGTTCCCGTCGACGGCTGTGACAACGACCACTACGTCCGTGACCGTACCGGTTACAATTTCTTCCAACAAGAGGTTCCCAAAGATTCAGAAGAACAGGACCAACAATCTCGGACCGTCCAGAATCGACGTTACCATTTTGGAGTCACCGGATAGGAGGAGCAGACAAGGTGAGTGATCCAGCGTACGATTTATCTCTATATCTTATTGAATCGAACTCGTCTGTTACAGAAATAATAGATATAGCGAGTAGTAATCGCCGATTACCACCAATGCTGAACAGCCCTTTGGAGGCGCGTCACAAGTGTTACTGTGAGCCAGATACATACTCGAAAAAGGACGAGAAAGAGATCGCTCGGGAGGAAAGGAGAAGATTGAAGGAGGAGCGCTTGAAGAAAAAGGAGAGGAAGCTGAGGAAGAAAGCGAAACTGGAGAAGGAGTGTTTAACCGAAAAGATGAACTGTTTCGAGCACGATAACGATCATTGGCGCACAGCACCGTTGTGGAGTGCGGGCCCATTCTGTTTTTGCATGAATGCCAACAATAATACGTACTCGTGCATCCGCACCATTAACGCGACACACAATTTCCTTTACTGCGAGTTCACTACCGGTTTGGTCACTTATTATAACCTGAGGATCGGTGAGTGCTTCATTCACTTATATACACCGTGGGCCGGGAAGGGGGAAATGAATTTCGAAGGGAAATTGGCTTCTTGGCTATCGAAATTCCATCTCTTTTCATCCAGATCCGTTCGAACAATGGAACAGGGTTTCGTCTTTGACGTCTTTGGAACGTTCCTATCTTCACGATCAATTGGAACATTTAAAGGGGTGCAAGGGGACGAGGGATTGCACGGTTGGGAACGCGAAGGAAGCATTGCCGCAGCAGCAGCATCAGAGATTCATCGCGAAAAGAAAATTCGCCAATACGTTCGGTATGGTAGCATGTATAAACGCGATGCGAAACATTGGGGGATTGAAAACTTACCCCTATTTATTTATTTATCTCTATTCTATTTCCCTTTTTGCGCACAGAGGATATGTTCGTACCGTCGACGTTACAAATTATTCGCGAGAGCGAGCTTAGCAGTCCGCCGAACAAGAGACGGAAAAAGTTACAGAAGTAAGTAATCTCTTTTGATCTCTTAATCGTAATTCTTAATTAACGTGGATTCCAGTTAATTCAAAAATTTGTTATCCTATTTTTTTCTACTTTACTTCTTCTCTTTATCGAACAGCGTTTGGAACAGACGAAGCAGAAGCTGGCAAACTAATTTTAGGCATCATCAAGACACGATGAATTATCGTCGGCACAGACATCAGTACTGATTATCATGGTTCGTTTGTTTCTTTTCGAACAAATTGTCGAAGGATGCGTGAAAGCATTGCCTTAGATGTATATTAATTTTGCGATGCATTTAATAATGTAATTTATTTAGTGATATTTAATCGAGGAAAGATACGTGATATTTAATTGAAAATGTTCGGATTCCATTTAAAAATTAGAATCGCGCTTCTAAAACGATGCGTTTCGCGTTGCAGAAAGAAATCGTTTGGGATCGAAGAAACATGTCGATTATCTAATTAAATAAATGATCTAAATAGATAGATCGATTATGGATCGTCTCGAAAAACTTTTTTCTGCAATGCTGGCACACTGTGTATATTTCTAATGCTATATTTTTCACAAAATTAAATCGCGACTGATCGGACGTGTTTCGCTTATATTAAATGACGTACACGTGTGATTAACAATCGGAAACGATCTTTTTTTTTACTTAATAGCCGATATTTTTTATAATAATTTATTTACTATTACTACTACTACTACTACTATTACTACTACTATTACTACTACTACTACTCATCTCTTTAGGTCATTTTGTATACAAGAAAGCGAATAAGAATTCGAATGAAACGATATACTTGCCTAACGAGATTTAGAGTAATTTTAAAAATCTTCGATTGTCCGGGATTAGCGACACGATACTTCTTTGAGAAGTGAATAGGTTTATAAAGAAGAAAGAATTGTCTAAGGGGAGAGAAGGATCTGAGGGTTCGTCTCGATCGCGTCACAACGAGAAAAAAAAAAAAATTAAACTCGAGTTTGCGAGGTGAAACGAACTGAAACGCACAACGAAAGAACGGAACACAATAGGGAAATCATCCTGCCAAAAATTTGTTGTCTTTCTCTTGTGAAATTTTCTATATATCGATATACGTTTATAAAACGTTTGTTCTATCGAAGCTGCCATTCATTCGTTTTATTTTTTTTTTTTTTTTCCTATTGCCTTCATGCAATAACATTGCAAAATATGAATTGCGACTGCCACAAAGTATCTTACAATCATTCTAGCCACGCATCATTATCTAGGATGTTTGAGTAGGGACAGGAAAAAAAAAAAAAAAAAATAATAATAATAATAATTCAAAAAGTAATCAAAAAGTACACAATGTTAAGACTGTATGAGTTATAATTAAAAAGAAAAAAAAAATACTTTTAGCATTGTTTATTTTGTGCAATTTCCTGTCTTATTAGAAACAATATGAAAACTTTTGTGATTGCTACACCTAACCACAATCTCTGTTATAATGAAAAAAAAATTGAATGTTGATGGATGTATATGTTACTATAAATATATACAAAAGAAAAAAAAAAAAAGAAAAAAAGAAAAAAGAAAAAAAAATGAAATTCATTTACATATTTGCTTCAATAAATTTAGAAGTTTTTGACTATATTTGTTGTTTTTTTAATGAGAACTAATTATAATTATCATTGTACAGTATGATTAGATCTTCTCCATTAGCATTTTATTTTTTTTTATACAAGTATATGTCTGTGTTATGTACTAGATTCTCAGTTAGTGTCCTGAGAATATCTTCAAGATTTTGAAGTTAAAGCAATGTATTTAAATCATGTGAAATAAATAAATAAAAAAATAATGTCCAAATTCCAACTAATATTTTATTTTTTTTTATGTAAAAAAGTAATGAACAATTTTTTTAAAAAATAAGAAATGATAAAAATAATTTTTTTAGATTTTAAAGTAAAAAAAAAAAGAAATATATATGTATATATATATATAGAATTTAGAAATCAATTGAAATGTCAAAATCTTCATTATCATCAAAAATATTTTCTTTACATTTAATTTCAGTAATATTTTTGCTATGGAAATCATTATTTTTACTATTATCTATTTCCTTTGGTGTAAAATTGTCATAATCTTCTTCATTATCATTGACAAAATTTTGTGTACAATCACTTTCATCAGAAAGATCCCTATCTGATTTTATAGATTCATTTTGTGAGGATTTTATTATATCATCATGATTAAGATGAATTTTATCATTTTCATTGTACTTAATATTTTTACTAGTTGAAGCTTTGAAAATATTAGATTCAATCTCTTCGGTTGAATCCAAATATTTTGCCCACTTATTCTCACTAACTTTTAATTTTAGTTGCTCAGGATAAGTACTCGTGTAATTATCATTAATATTATAATTGCATTCATCAAAAGATTTTGCAATTTTCTCAACCTCATGTTCTTTCATAAGATTTAATTTTTGAACAAAAACACGACAATCTTTTCCTGAGCCTTTAAAATAAACCTAAAAATTATAATTATCTACTACTATTTTATCGTTTTTTGTATAAATATATCATGATATATTTATAATATATATATTATATTGGAGATTGAAGATTGAATTTTTCCGTTAGAAATAAAATTAACTAACCTGTTTAAATATCTGCTTGAAGTTACATATTTTACACTGCCATTTTTTCGCTTTTTTTATTATATGGACCTATTATTAACAGAAATCAAATTATATTATTAGACGTAATAATACGTTGTAACAGCATTTTGAAACTACGCATTAAATCAAATTACTTGATATGTTTTACATGAAGAGCAGCGTAAAATATTCATTTCTTGCGGCATAATGTTAGAATTTATAGAAATATTAGTACGAAAAACACTTTTTAATATTAAAACTATTACTTTTTAAAGTAAAACACGTTCGAAACACTTTTTCAAACTTCGAATCACTTTGACACTGAACAAGACAGGGTAGCCAATATGGCGTCATCAAAAATTGGCGGGAAATAAAGTTATTTCCGATTCATTTATTTTTTATATAAAATAATATATAAAAGAAATTTTTATGTATATGCACATTTAAAATTATGCAAAAACGGAAAAATCCAAATTAAAGTTTATAATATAAAAATTAAAAAAGTTTGATTTTGGATTTTCATTTATTAGTTCGCCCTAGTCGCCGTTAGGTAATGGTTCGATGTGAAGTTACAATTTTTGAAAGTTGCTTATAACTACTAAAAAAGAAGAAATATTTGAATAAAATTAGTTTCAAATTGGAAATTCTCTGAAATTCAAGTTTTAATTTGAATAATTGAAAGTTAAAAAGTTATCCCAGAAGGAACGTGAATGATTCGATTTTGCTAAATTTATTTTCGGGATTCGTTTTAATGTGCGTATTTCAAATTTTCACTTTCGTTTAAATATTTTATTGCAAATGCGTTTTTATTGCAAAATTATAAGAAGTTATAAGGAATTATAAGAAATTATAAGGAATTATAATTGATTATATCGAAAAAATCAGTTTTTACTTTATTTATATTTTATTTCTTATATCACACATTTTATCATCATGCACATATATTTTTGAAACATTTGTGAAAAATAAATTAATTAATATTAAAATATAAATCTCTATTCAATGTCGATTTTACAATTGGGTAAAGCTTCAGTGAGTTCTTTATAAATAATATCATTTGTGACAGCTGGTAATCCTTTAATTTTTAACTGTTTCAAATTTCTGAAATAAATTCAAAAAATCAATAATATCATATTCTTTTTTAACATATTTTTTAATATTTTTATATATACTACATACTTAAGTATTTTCAATTCACGTAGACCATTATCATCAATACTTTTACATCTTATAATTTCCAAATTAGTTAATGAATCTTGAAGAAGTGATAAATGTGGTAAAGCATCATTATTAATATATCTGCATTCTTTAAATTTTAAATCTTTTATATATTTGCACCCCTCTAAATTAATAATTAAATGAATAATTATAATTATATATATTTAATTTTTTTCACTTTATCAAATTAAATATTATAATATTGACCAAAATGTGGAAATCCAACATCACATATGCCAGCATTATTTGCTTCAATAGCTTCAATGTAATAATTTCCATGTGATGGTAATGCATTATAATCGGTTAATTGTTCAGAAAAATTTTTCCATCTAACAAATGCTCCATTTCTTAAAAGCCATTCTGCACAAGCACGGTCTGGACCAATTTCTTTTATACGATCAGCATCAACTCTTAAAAAAATAGTTTCATTTGTTCAAAAGTTATTATTTATCTTATACAAAAAATTAAATAGTATTATTTTAGTTTAAATTACCTATTGAATATAACAGTAACCCAATAAAAAAAAGACCTATTTTGACTTCTTATAGTTTGAAAAAAAACAGATGTTAATCTGTTCAACATCTGAAATTAAAATATATATCGTAATGGTTTTATTTAAAAACAAATGAACAAATTTTTTTATAGGTTTTATAGATTTATAGATCTTACATAGGTTGTCATTGTTTCTTTTTTTATTGTTAAAAATATAATTAAAATATTATTGGAAATCAAATACACTTAGGTTATGCGATATAAAAAATAAATCATAGAATGAAATCATTATTATTTACAAAGTATAAAATTGTTGTAGCTATAATTGCTTGTAATGCTTTCGAAATAATATTTTATTTCGATACTTCTAATAAAAGAATTTATATGTAACATCTAAACATTTGAGCAATAGGATGTAAATATTTCAATAGATGACGAAAAAATTTTTTCAATAGATAATAAAAAAATTTTTATTTGAATCCAATAGTAATTTTTTTGCTACGTTATATACAAGAAATATTGAATCATAAACAATTGAATAGAATTTTAAATCGTAATTTTAAACTATTAAATTTTTATCGGTCGTTATATAGTAAACATTATTAAATATAGATGTCACTGATGTACTGGATTTCTATAGGCGATACTATTCTATATTACCGTAGTCTCTGGATTTCATAATTGTATGTGCCGCCGGTTTGAAGAGTCAAAACAAACCTGTGTGATTACGCACAGCAGTGGTTACGTTTGATACGGAAATTATTAAATAGCAGCAATATGAGTCGAAGAAAAAGAGCGAAGGTATGTTTTTTTATTCTGTCTCATTAGAATTGGTATTATTTTTTTAAAAATATGTTCTTACAGAATGATATTGTGCGATATATGTGATTAATAAATTTATTGTTTTATACATTAACTATGATACATTCGTATTGTTTTTCCTCCCCTAATATTTTTTACACGCAATGGTACAGAATGATACAAATTCTTGTACAAGAGACAATTCGTATATGATTATCTTAAATGATATTCTGTCGCAAATAAGTGGATTAGGTTATGTTTAGGTTAGAGTCATTATTTGTTATTTATTTTAGTTTATCATCAATCATAAGTTTATCTTTTTATAATTAAAATCGAATATGTTACGTAGACATATTAAAATAGACATATTTTATGCAACTTTTAAGTCATAAATGCTTATAGAAATTTTTAACCTATATATTAAGATAGATTTCTATATGATATTTTCTATATGATTTTCTTACAAAAAAATTTATAATTGTACATTATTTCCTTGATTTTTTTATTCTTTTATATTTATATATTAAATATAAGGTGGAGTACAGAGAAATGGAAGAGAAATATAATCAACTAGAGGATGAAAATGCTTCAGATACATCGGAAAAATCTAAACCTGGTCTTGTAACGCCAGAAAAGAAAGTTGTTCCTGAAGTAAAAAAAGAATCTGATACAAGTATATCGCAATCCGTTCCCACATCTTCAGCACCAAGAATCGAAGTAAAAGAAGAAGACGATCAAGATAGCGATCATGAAGATCCTCATGGTAAATATCTTTTTTAATAAAGTGTTGTTTTCTCTTTTTTTTTTTTTTAATAATAATTTTTTTCTAAAATTATAATTTGTATTTAATTTTTAGTAAAAGAATTACTCAATGGTTTGGAAGGGGCAGCATTTCAAAGTCGTCTTCCATTCGATAAATTAACTTCTACAGAAGCTGCTTGTTTCCCAGATGTTTCTGGCGGTCCACCACAGACTCAGAAAGTTTTTCTTCACATTCGAAACAGACTTGTATGACGATTTAACCTTAAAATTAAAAAATTAAATTAATTTCCATCCAAACTCATTAATGTTTTTATTTCAGTTGCAATTATGGCTTGAAAATCCAAAACAACAATTGATAATTGAGAATGCTTTGCCAGCAATAGAACCACCTTATAATAGCGATACTGTATTGGCACGTCGAATTCATGCATTTTTAGAAAGACATGGTTTTATTAATTTCGGAGTATTTAAACGACTTAAAGTAATAATATATTCAATTTTTTAATCAAATTTATTAAACAAATATTATTTATAATACGTGAAGTATTATTATAACCATTTATTTTTTATTTTAGCCATTGCCTACGAAGAAGTTAGGTAAAGTAATCGTAATTGGAGCAGGTATTGCTGGTTTAGCTGCAGCTCAACAAATGCAACAATTTGGTTTAGAAGTAATTGTACTCGAAGCACGGGTAATTATTATTTAAAATTATAATATTAAAACGATATATATATTTTCTTAACATATTTTTCCAATTTTTATGTTTTATAGGATCGCGTTGGTGGACGAATTGCAACATTTCGTAAATCTTCATATATAGCCGATCTCGGGGCTATGGTAGTCACGGGTTTAGGTGGGAATCCCGTAACAACACTTAGTAAACAGATTAATATGGAACTTCACAAAATTCGACAAAAGTGTCCTTTATACGAAAGCGATGGGCAAACGGTTAATATAAATATATTTTTACATTGTAATAATTAAATGTTTAAAAAATTACTTATGCAGTTTCAATACTTTTCCGCAATTAGGTCCCAAAAGATAAAGATGAAATGGTAGAGAGAGAGTTTAACCGGTTATTGGAAGCAACTTCGTATCTTTCACATCAATTAGATTTTAATTACGTGGGTAGTGCTGGATCTGGACAAGGTGGTAATACACGACCGGTTTCATTGGGTCAGGCATTGGAATGGGTTATACGTTTACAAGAGCAAGGTGTCAAACAGCGTCAAGTAGCACATCTGCGTTCCGTACTCTCTCTCCAAGGTCGACTTATCACCAATCAACATAGGGTGAGCATCTTAATTATTTTTATCTAAAATTATTAGAAAATAACTAATAACTCTTACATCATAGATGATAGCAATCATGGATCGTTTGGTCGAGTTAAATAAGCAATATAAAGAGATGACCGAAAGTAAATTACAAACACGTGATATAACGCAAGAATTCGTATTGCGTTCAAAATTACGCGATCTTCATAATGCATGCAAGGTAGTTATCAATTACTTGTTAATACCTATCATTTTTTATATTCATTTATTCCGTATCAAGTAGACGCTATTTTAATTCTTTATCTTAGGAATGGGATCAACTTTCCGAACAGCAGAAAGAAATCGAGGCAAAATTACAAGAATTGGAAGCCTCTCCTCCCAGGTAAGTTTCTTATACGATGCATCGTAGATTAAGATTCTTATCGGTATATAAATTTTTTGTTTATTGTTCATAGTGACGTATATCTTTCTTCGAAGGACCGTCAAATATTGGACTGGCATTTTGCAAATTTGGAGTTCGCCAACGCGACGTCGCTATCGAACCTAAGCCTGAAACATTGGGACCAAGACGACGACTTCGAATTTACCGGCAGCCATCTAACAGGTCAGTCTTTTTTAATAACACTTGCGAGTAGCGTTTCGCCTCGTTAGCCGCTGTTTACTTTCACCAGTTAGAAGCGAGCAATTAGAATTCGTCGAACCGCTAAATTGACCATAATTATTATCAATTGTACAACGTTAAAGATACGTTAAAGACACGCGAAAACATTCTAATTTCGTACGTGATTCGTCGAGTATCCCTGCACGGCGCGGTAACGCGTATATACGCGTATTATATCGACGTTCTCGAGAAATTGCTTAACCAGCCAGTAGATGGTATAGATAACGGGTTGAATTATTCGCGGGTTGCATCTCCTTTACAGGCGTCGGATAGTCTCTCGCACTCGGTGTCCGTGCGGTTGACTTTATCAACCTTATTGAAAGTCGATAGCACGAGATTCCGTGTAGATAGTACCCTGTATCCCCTTAACCGATCGGTTACCAGAGTTCTCATTATGTGAAATTATACTATGATCATATAGCGTGTTCGCGGTTCTCGAGTCTGCTAATGCGTTAACAAAAACGAAAGCGGGGAGAAATATGACTATAGATAATCAAGCGGTTTCGTATTTTACACTGTTGGAGGGATTCTCTCCCTGTTCCTAACTTCCAACAAACTTGACTTAACGGTCTACCGTACCATTTCCCCAATCATTATCTCAAGTATTTACATTAAACGAAGCAAGGCTTTCCGGAAATAATTGGCTATCCCATATCCCGCGATTCGAATCGCTATCCCGTTGCAATTAAATCTGTTGGAAGCTTCTGAGCGTAACCTCTTGATGTACGACACATTCCGTGTTACCATTCCGCGCGTATACTCATACTCGCGTATCGCACAAGGAGAGGAAGACAGGGAAGGGACAGGTTCATCGTGGAGTTCTCTCTCTCTCTCGGTGCGAATTATCTTAACGACATTACTTGTAATTCCTTCCTTGACACGATTCACACCCGGAAGCCTGTACGGGCTTTTCAAGAGACGAGAGACAGAGGCGTCGGTTTCAACCGGTTATCGTTGATCTTATACGAAATATCGTAGCCGGTATGTAAACGAACGGTAAACGTTGCTTTAATAGATATCCCAAGTAGACGGTTGGTGGATGTTGCGTATCGGTGAACCGTAACGCATCGGAATAACGTGGTCGCGTGTGTCGCTACCGCGAAGCATACTCGACTGACAGTGAACGAGCGAACCGGTCGAGTCGGGCTCGAATTCCAATATTGCTCCACTGTCGTCCGCGCGCACTGGCCGCGCCAGTCGAGTGCATCGTGCGAGAGAGCGAACTCGAGCGTGGCCCCTTAACGCACAGAAGAATGAAACAAGAGACGCGCGAGGAAGGAGGAGGAGGAGGAGGAGGAAAAGGATGGTGCTCTCGCCCCCTGGTTGTTATTGGGGCCACGGTGGTGCGCGGCCATGGTGGTCAATTCGAAATTAAAGCGATGCCCACGGTCCATGACTGACGTGCATCGATGATCATGACGGTCTGCCCGCAGGTTCTTCCCGGCGATTAATGAGATGTAAACAATTTAACGGTAAATTAAGCACAACAATAGGCTCTGAATCCCTCGGTCGAAAGTTGGGGCCCCGAACGGAGGATCCTCGATGTAATCGGTTTCTTGGACGGAGCCTCGAACTTCTCGCGGTCCTCCGGCTCCGGTTCACGGACCATCGCTTCCTTCTCCATTCTTTCACGAAACGAATCCCGGCTACAGGGTTAATAGCCACTGACCGAAAAACCGTTTAGGCCTAAGAGTATTCCTCCAGATACTTTTTCGCCTTTGAATGTCGCCGACCACGGTTCCGCTTCTATTTCTCCGGTAACGTCTCTCGGATCGGTGTCACGTCTCGTTAGCTCGTCGATTTATGCAAATATACCTCTCTCTTTCTCTCTTTCCCTTCTCCTTTCTCCTTCCGTCCGAATATAAAGATACTCCACGAATTTTCGTCCGTTTTTTTATTATTTTTCGGGAACACGACGGGAATACATTTCTTTCGTGGACGATGTTTTTTTCTTTCTTTCTTTCTTTTTCGTCTCGACGCCCGTGGTAACATTTGATAGTAAAATTCAGGAATGCGCGCGCACGGAGCAGGACGACGACGGTCGGTGTCGCGACAATGCACGGTTCGATCGGCCTCGGATCGGTCGTATAATGGAGAGTTATCGAGCTTTGTTTGGGAGCGTCGACTCGATCGGGCCTCGTCGCTGTTTTCGGTGTTGTCAGTCCTCGCGATTGGTAGGGCGAAAACGTAGGCAGTTCGATATTATGCGCGTATAGCATGCACGAGATGGAGAGGTGGATACGGCCTCTCTCGCGAAGGGGCCCCGGGGATGGGCCATTTACGACGTATCGAAGTCTTCTATACCGTTCGTTGACTCCGATCGTCGCATTCCACACCGTCCGCGTGTCGCTACCAAAATTATATTGTCGTAAACTTGACTTCACAAACACCCTCTCTCGCCGATCTCTCGCCTCTCGACATCCTTATGGGAAGGGTTACACGGTTTCATTCATGAACGCCTCCATCGATATCTCTCTTGCCTTTTTTTCCTCTCTCTTTCTTTCTCTTCGTAGAAAGAAATTCTCTTTTCCATTTTTCTCGAACTTTGCCAACCACGACGTCAGCACTACGAAGCTCTTTCTCACGCTATCAATCGGAAAAGTTGAATTGAGCTCACTTTAAAAGCGACGACTTTTAAAGAGTCGAGTCTTAATCTCTCGAAGGATGAATCGTCGATCGACAGATAGATATCGAAGGGAAAAAAATGTAACGATTACTCGGCAAAAGTTCTCCCCGCATCGTCTCGATCTCGCGGAATATTTACCGTGGAGAGGAATCCGGGGTATCTAGGCTCCAGTTTATTCTCCTCCCCGATCTCGAAGATCGAAATCAGTTAAGGATCCGAGTTAAGGATCGGCCGAGTTCGTTACGACGGCCAAACTTGGAACCAGGCGTTTCGTATTTCGGAAACACGACAACGTTCCGCTCGGCTCTTCGAAAAATTTACGAACCAAAGAAATACCCGGGGAGGAGAGAAGAGAAAGAATATAGAGGAATGGAGAGTCGGAATGGCGCGCGGCTTAATGAGCTTTCGCTTTCGATCTCCGATCGATTTCGTCGCCGAGGAGATGTTACCTACGAGGCCTTGAGAATGAACGGTCGGAAGGAGGAGGGGAAGAAGGGGGCAAGAGGTCCTGGGCTCATTTGCCGAAACAAGCTCCACCGAAAAAAGTGTAAAATAGAATGTCGTCGCCCGTGTTCCTCCTCTGCCCGTGCAACGCGGTGGACCAGGCCTGGAGTGTGGTGGACTCTCCGATGTTTCCTCAGGACAGGACGAAAACGTAGGCAGTTTTAACGTTACTCGAGGTGGATGGCAGAGAGAGAGAGAGAGAGTGAGACAGGGAGGGGGGAGGGGGCCCGGAGTGGTAATTTACGAGGTATCGAAGACCTTGTACACTCCTACCCGCCAACGAGCCGGCCTCGCCCCGCGGAATCCAGTCTTGGCCTTAACGCACCGATACCTTTCCCATGACCACTTTCGGCCTATCCGTGCACGCGCGGCTCTGCACACAGGTATACACGAAGCGAAGCCACGGTTGTCTCCTCGGTCTTGATGTTTGTGCCTTTACCATTTACAGTGCTCCTCGTGTCGACGACGCGGTAGGGTACCTTGTCGATATAGTCTATCTCGAGGCGGAGGGAGGGCCCTCCCCACGCCACCGCTCCGTGATCCGCGTGATTTCTCTTCTTAACGTCACCTATCGCCCGTGAAGTGTCAACGAGGCGATTTCTTAGCACCGGCTCCTTTCCTTTCCACCCATGAACAAATGGTTGGCCGACACGCGTCCCGGATTAAGTCCTCCTCCTCCTCCTCTTTCTCTCGGGGAGCGTCGATATCTCTTCCTGCCTCCATCCCCCTTTTTTCCACTCCTATTCTTCCTCCCTTTGATCTTCGATCCATCGTTCGATATTGGAGGAATTTAATTTTTCCGAGTTATTTTTTCGTTTTTTATCCTTGATCAATTGGATCAATTTATTGGGAAAATGGATCGGATGTCTCGTAGGATGATAAGCGATAAGATGGATCGGAGACGAAGGAGCGTGTCATAATTAGATCGCAGTGATGGGGCAATAGATCGACGTGGATAAATATACGAGGAGATCTTCCGGGTGATCCCCGGAGATTTGGAAGATCGAAATGTACACGTGGAGAAAATACCCGGTGCGTTTGCCGCGTAATTGAAACGTTCCACGAATACCTTTGGTAACGAGAAACTCGTGTACGCAGGATATTCTCGCCATCGATCCTTTATTTATCGCACCTTTTTACTCGTCGCGAAAATGCTCCGTTTCAACTGCGTCCGTAACTTGGAAGGGTAAAAGGCGTTAAGTGGCGCGGCCCGATTAAATATCTCGGTTTTCACGGTTACACGTGGGTTAATCGACTTCCCTTCCAACTGTCAACGGTGTCTGATTTACGCGTGGATGCGTTCCACCACGCCGATAACAAAGGTATGCGCGGGCCCGAGACAGGCGAGATGACGCATTTAAATATCCTTACGACTCGGGAATAGATTTTCACCACGTTAAACTTACGCTGGACGGGACGCGTGTAACCCGGGGGTCGGTCGTGAAGTTGTCAACGGGACGAATTATTTCAATACTCGCGCCTCGTTACAACCCGTCTTGTCAATCTGTTGTCGCCGGTTATGCCTCGCTCTTACATGGCGCCGTGGATCCACAGGGCGCGTGGATTCATGGATCCTCTGATGTACAACCGTGTGTACAACAGATACCAGGCACGGGTATCGCGCATATACACACACACATGTATACACACAGTTGATCGGTTATTTCGTGCCGAATTTCCTTCTCAATTAGCCGTGGCCAGGGCTCATCGATCATCCATCCCGGTTGATTACCCCGGTGTAGGCGAGATTATCGCTGCCAGCTGCGCAACCATTTCGTAAGATCTTGTTTCTCGGGGAATGTTGATGAATGGAACGGTGGAACTACAACGGTGGAAATCTTGTTACGGTTCACCTATCGGGATAGGGAGGGTGTCGGTTGATCTTGAAAGCCTGTCACTTGGAACACCGTCCGTCGCAATGAACAATTTCCGATGGAATGCGTGTAATGTCGCGCGTCTCGAGGACCCACCACCGAGCATCGCGATTCCTCTCCGTATCCGGCGACGATATTCCAGGGCGCGAAACGAGACACATTCGACTGGTTTCCGCATTTGGCTGCAATTGGAGAAACGTACGTGAAAACTATCCACTCTTTCCGTTCACCACTGTATTTTCCAGATTTCTCTGCTTGCTTTTATTATCCTTTTTTTTTAATCAGACTCTCGTTTTCCACTCGATGTTAATTTTAGCGAGACGAGGTTAATCGCTTTATTTACGCTTATTATATGTGTATATATAAACTCGCGTGTACGATGAGGGTGGCGAAATTGGGTAAGAGTCGAGTTGTACGATATCGGTAAGTCGGTATACCACTACACGTAACTAGCCGGTGTAAATTCCCCGTGCAAAGTTGGCTTTAATCGTCCGCGTAATCGGCCAACGGGCATACTTGACGTTTCCAGTTAACACGTTCCGCGTTATCTTTATAATACTTTCGAAAAGGAGGGGAATGTATCGTAACTCTTTCAATGGTATTTATTCAACGGGTATTTATTTAGTAATTGTAAATGAATTTCTCGGATCACTTTACTTATGTTCTTCTGCTTTCTTTGTTTGCTTGTTTAATTCAAAACAAAATTTTATTTCTTATTTCTTTCGTTTATGACATACGCGTGCATACACACACATATATATATACATGTTGAAAAGGAAATGTAGGTAAATTGTCAAACGGTAATATTACGCATTTAAGGGTTAAATTTGCAAGCGTTGCATAAACTCGACGAAACTTTGCGCGATACAATCTAACTTCCCGGCTCTGGTCGCTCCGGAGTGAAAGGTTTGGCATGTATCACCGGCGTGGTACACGCGGTGCACGGGACGTGTTAATAAGCTTACGCCTCGCTCTCCTCCACCATCGGGGAGGGGTTGAGGAGGAGAGGAGGAGGGGGATGAGGAGCACGACAACGACGCCGCTACATTTTTCAAATTAATGCTCGGTAATCTTGGCTGACAATCGTTTCAAAAGGGGATTACGTGACGGGGTGACCGAGAATGATTAAACGGGGCCCGGTTACGTGACGGAGAGAAGAATGACGGTGACCATTATATGTTAATGTCCGGCCACACGCCATACAACGATTACGCGCCCTTTCAGCATCCTTCGCGGTGCATTTTGCACCGGCTAAAAACTAGTATCCTTTCCAAGAGTTTTCGCGGGGTATTTATCTTTTTCACTTAACGGGTGATCCATCGATGATGTCTGTTTCCGCGTATCTCGCTTTTGCACGCCTCGCTATCTCTTCGATTATCTTCGATTATCTTTTTAAAATTAAGATATTCAATACCTTTTTCTTTTTCTTCGTCCTCGAAATTGTCGAAATTATATACACGTGTTGCTCGATCATCTTACTCGAAATACTACGCTCGAGTGGTACACGATTTTCGAGACGGTTTTTTCTTCTTCTTCTTCCTCCCCCTTTCGCGTAGGAGTGAAATATACAATAGAGAAAGGAGGGAATCGGTTCGAAATCGGTTAAAATTTGGAGCAAGCACGCTTCGCAGCAAGAGGAGGAGGGAGTGATTTAGCAGATGGCACTGGATCGGTGTCGCCTTGGAGGCAAGGCAGCACCTGGTTGACCAGCCGCTTTCAATCTGCCATCCTATGCTGCTCGTAAAACTTGGCCGGTCGACGGTCTAACGACGGTCATTAAAGCGGCGATAGAAAACTTTTGGGACGTTGCATCGTTGCTGATAATTAACGATCGGTCGTGGTGTATCCCCACGTGAAACGTTATCCGCTGAAAAACCGATGTTTATCTCGATGATGAATACCGAGTACCATAAGCTCTCGTTGGTACGTTGGCTATTAAACCGGAAGCCCAGCTACGAAAGAGCTCTTAATATATCGATTAATACGCGAGATGGCCAAAATTCGACGGGTGGAATTATTATTATTATTCTTTTCAAACGACGAATTCGCTGCATACTCGTCTCTCTCCACATTTCTGGATACCACCAACTTGACACGCCGTGAAAACGCAACAGTTTTCAACGTCTAACGGCGCACACCGTTCCGCGGGCTATTTGTATTTACTTGGAAATGGCGAGCGAAGAGATTCGATCCGCCTTGTGTTCATGTTTTATTTAACAGTTTCTCGAAAACGACCGTGAAACTTGGAAACACATTCCTCCTCTCCTCCCAGAGAAGCGTTTGGATTTTCTTCTCGTCGCCTGTTACGCCTCTACGTAACGTATAAATATACACCGGTTAACGCCATCCGTGCCACGAGCCACCTTGTTCCAAGTGTAACTCTATCTGTCGATTGGTTAACAGCCGACCGTACGATTCGCGACGAAACGCGTTTTCGTTCGAGACAAAAATCTGCAATATCCGCACGCCCCAGACGCTCTCGCTTCCTGCCTCGTACGATCCCATTCTTATTAGGTGCGATCCGCTCTCACGACCAATCCTCTGAACACGAACAATACTGTGAACTGTCCTCGATTAAACAGACCGGAGCCGACCTCGGTTTCGTTTACAGTTTTACTCTGCCAGTCTTCAGATTTTTCACTCGAGATATCTCCTTCGCCTTTAAACCGTGGCCGTTTTTCGCGCGCCAGCTTTCGATAATCGATCTGATCGTTCCGACTAGAGAATACGTAACTCACGAACGTTTCATTATCGAGAAGGAGAGTTAGAAGGAGTCCAAAAAAGGAGAGGAAAAAGAAAGAAACGAATATTCCGGATGATCGTGTATTGGATTGTACGCAATATTTTTTACGAAAAGGAAAAGATCGATTACGAATGGTTTAATGGAAAAAGAGGAAAAAGAGGAAGGGAAATAAAATAGAGAGGCGTCGTCGCGATACTTGTTATCCGCGTAACATTTACGACCTCCTCCTTCAGTCTCGCTCCTTTCATTTTTGTTCCGATGGGACAATTTACAGGTAGAAAATCGTCAGATTAATTGCGCCGTTAGTCGAGATTACGCTCGCAGTGCAGGTATCGTTTATTCGCTCTCGTATGGCTCGTTCCTTACGAGGTTGAAACAACCTCAGGCCACCAGTCCCTCTTCCGAGGGAACGAAAACGCGAACCGAGCCGAGCAGTTTTAGACCGTCGCTGATAAACCGTCCTTGGGGAACGAGTCCCGATCGCTTTGTCACGTCGTCTAGGTTTACGAGAATGGAGATCGAGTAACTTCAACGCCTCCTCCTCCTCTTGCTTCCCTCTTCTCTCTCTCTCTCTCTCTCTCTTCAATTTTCTTCGCTTCCCGAGAATACCTTTCCCTCCCTGAGATCCTTTGCCTAAAAATATCTCCTCTCGGTCCTTCGAGAGATCGATTCGAACGGTTTATCAATACCTTTCGCTTAGTCAGGAATACGCAAGAGAGAGAGAGAGAGGAGTGGAAGAAGAATCTTGGAGAGATTTCGCAGCACGATATGTTTTTCAAACGCACTAAGTTTAATCTTAACAATACCTCCTACGGAAATGGCCGTTTTATTAACATTCCTTCTAGATTTTCAAACGTTAAAACATATCCATCGCGATCTAGCCGTTTTAAACGCCAAGATCCTTTATACCACTCCATAAACACCCTAACAGCCTTTCTCTTGCCGGTTTTAATCCCTTCGAGATAGACAAACGAGACTTTAACGAGTGCCTCCTCGTGGAAGCTATCCGACGAGATTCCCTCACAACACAATCAACGCGTTAAATCGTCTAAATCATCGTGATTGCTTTGTTATCGCTTGCTTCTCGTCCTGCAAACGAACTACCTACGCGGCACGTAGAAAAATACGCGATGAAAATAATCGTAAAACGAAAAGCGCAACGATCCTCGGATCCTTGAAAATTCTTTCCTCCTTTTTTTTTCTATATTTTTCGAATAAAAAACGTATATACGTATAACACAATCTTCCCTGTCTATCGAACACGGGTTAAAAGCAAAAGCGAAACTCTCACTTTTCCACTCTCCCTCTTCACTCGCCTCTCGCTCCGCCACGATTCCGCGCGTCGTGCCCGTTTAACGTCCAGCGCCACGCCGCTCGACACCCAGCTCGTACGAACGGATTCTTATTACCCGGGGATCCCGTCGCCTCGTTCCCACAATGAAAATGTGTGCGCACAGCGAATAGTCCGGCTTGTCGATAATAAACTATCCAACGCGGCACGAAGACCTACCCTGATCGCTTTGTCGCGTCGCGTCGCGTAGGTTTACGGGAACGGGGATCGAGTAACTTCAACACCTCTCCTCCGCTTCTCCTTTTTCTCCCTTTTCTTTTCTCCTCCCCACCTTCTTGTTCTTCAATTTTCTTCCCCCTCTAGCCCGACCATTCACCCTGCACCCTCCTTCCCTCGCGCTAGGTACCGGACCACCGATCTCTCGCTCTCCTCTCCGGGTCCGGTCCTTTCGGGGAGGAGGGCACGGTGGATGTTGAACGGAGAGAAAAACCGGGTGGATAGCGGAGAGGAAGAGAGAGAGAGAGAGGGAGAGGCAGCAAGATCGGCTGAGATGTAACTGGAGAGCACATTACCTGGTATTAAGTCACCGAGATAACTACCTGTGTGGGAGGTTCCGCGCACCAGACCTCGTCGTGTAAAATACGACGACGCGGCCGCGTTCCTTGCTCTTCGTTTTACGAAATATTCCGATTTTTTTTTCTTTCTTCTTCTTCTTCTCCCTCTTCTTCTTCTTCTTCTTCTTCTTCTGTATCTTTTTTTTTTTCATCGGTGTCAACGAGCTCCTCCAGGAAGCGCGTACGCGTACGGTGAACGCGCGACAGAGCGAAACCGCCGCGAGGAGATACACCTCGCGTTCGTGTCCTTCTCCGATTTATACGAAGCATCGTTGATGTACCGATCACCGTTTCGTGCCGTGTAACGCGTATTTCTTCGGCTCGGCCCTTTTTCCTTTTTTTTTTTTTTCGTTCCTCCTCTTCCTTCTTCGTCCGCTCCGTCTTTTCCCTCGATTTTATGATTTTTCTTTATACTATCCAGCTGGCTGGAGGATGAAACGTTGTCCAACTAGCGTACAATCGACGCATGACGAAGCGTGAAAACACGATTCTCGGGTGTCTGGTTATTCGGTCGTGCGGTAACATCTTTGTTCTTAACCTGATTCGAGACGAAACGTAATTAAAAATAACGCGATCTCTTCGTTGATCGACTCTCTTTCTCTCTCTCTCCGGTTCTCTCTCTGGATGATGGTCGTTATAAATTCTTCATACGTGAAATTCCTATCCGCGTATATAAAGGAAGGACCACAAGGTTAGAGGAAAGCGCGACACGCAGGGTGGTGTACCGGAATTTGCACGTTTATTGTCGCATTAATAATTCATGGTGTTGCGCAATTTTTAATCAGCTGCCGTCTGCCATTGATTGATGCTGCCCTTGCGCCCCCATGGGGCTCGAATTTACATACAGAACGAAAAGGAAAAGTATTGACACGTGATACGTTCCTACCAAACAAGCAGCAAAGTCCAATCGCACGTCATAATGGCGCCGTTTTCTCTCTCTCTCTCTCCCTCTCTCTCTCTCTCCCTCTCTCTCTCTCCCTCTCCCTCTCCCTCTCCCCCACCGTTCATTCTTCCCTGAACCGATCGCTCCCTCCTTCTCCATCCTTCCTCCTCCTCGCATCGCCTCTCTCCCTTTCATTCTTCCCGCCGTTTCTCCCTTCTTTCTCCCTTCTCCGGCAATCTCTCTCGATCTCTGTTCGACGGACACGAAGGGATCCCACAAAGAAGCTAACAAATCGGCCGCGGTGCAGGTGAGGCTTTTTATTAAAAAATTTTTATTGCACCCCGCGCAGCAAAGCATACGTCGTCGTCGTCGTCGTCGTCGTCCTCCTCCTCGTCGTCGTCGTCGTCGTCGTTTGGGGCTTCGCTCGAAAAACCTGTTTGCTCTGCCGCCACCACCACCACCACCACCACCATCACCACCACCATCGCTTCCTTTCACGAGATATTGCTTTACAATACTATATTATATTGCGCGGTACGTCGAATTTTGCCTGTTTGGATTTAACGAGAGAGAGAGAGAGAGAGAGAGAGAGAGATTCGCTTTCGTTCTTTCCTTCCTTCCTTCCTTCCTTCCTTCCCTCGATAAGAAGGACCCGTGTGCATACGTGTGCGACACGTTGTACGGGAAACCACCGTTCCTGCGTGGCGTGCACTTACTCATCGTAGCGTAAGATTCGGCCAAAGGTATCGAGAAATCTTTCTGCTTCCCTCTCCCACGCTCGAATCTTACTGCTTCGATCTACGCTGTTCAACATCCCGGATAATATCCAACGATTATACGTATTTTGTTTATGGGACAATTCAATCGATCGATTTTCCTTTTATTACGTACAATCCGAATGCAAGAGTATTTCTTTTTTAAAAAAAAAAGAAAAAAAAAGAAATATTCCAATTAAATTTTTCTCGATAGATTTAAATTTTCCTCTTAAAAGAATCGCATTCACGTGGGAATTATCTGATCTATAATCGTGGAGGGAAGATTGGAATCGAGTAGTAGGGTCGTTTTCGCAATGAGCCTCTCGATTCCACTCGGTCTGCGGAATCGATTGGCTCTCGAAGATAATTGGGCGTAACACCCGGACCCCTCGATTTCGTCTCGAGTTATTCGGTTGCCCCAATTTCGGTACAATCCTCTCCCCTTTCCGACGATTTTCTTTTCGTGGCCATAGAGCGAAGCGATACGATTATACGTAGGTGTAGACGCGTCGCCATTAATCTTGCGAGATGCTGCTCGCGCGCATTGTCCACCCCGGGTCCGCGCGCGGTTCGACGCGCAAAAACGAAGCGGAATTCTAGCAGGGGATCGGCAACTTTTTTCCAATATCCAAGCGGCTCCGAGGCCGAATGACCGTTAAAGCAAATGCTAGGGCCCTTAAGTTGCCGTGATATAACCGAGGGAACGCATGTAGAGACAAACTTTATGGCTCTATAAATTGTTGTTTCGGCCCTCTATTGTATATCTTTATTGACCTCCGCGCGACGACCATGCCAACCATTAACCGGAATGCCATTAATAACGGAAATGGATATTCGATTAGCCGCGTGCCGGATAAAAACCGTTCCCTCGTCCACGGCCAATTCCGCGGGGTAGAAACAACGAGCTGTGCAACTATTTAACAACGAAATCTCGCGATCGTGGTGAAAATTTACCGTGAACTGGAGACGAGAAACTCTCTCTTGATAATTGAGGGAGGATTGGTCGAATGGCCCTTCGACCAATCCTCCCCAAACGAAGGTTATTCGCGATTCGCGCTCGATCCATCTCTTTCACGATCTCACCGATAAGAGATTCCTTCGAGAAAGACGGGGAAAGCTAAACGCAGCCACGACGGAATACCCCGAGAAATTTCGGTTCTGTCGATTTTTCTCCCTTCTCTCTTCCTTCTGTCTGCACCTCAAGGCCGGCTAGGTATTCAGAAAATTTCCTTGAGCGCGGACGTGAGCCCTTCGTAGTAGGATTTTATCTCACGAGATCGGCCCGTCGAAACGTTGTTGGAGATCTCGAAAGGAATCGGTATCCGAAAGAAATCACCTGCACTCCCTCTCGGGCGCGTGTATCGGGGATATTCGGGGGTCCCGGGAGAGGCGAATTTCGAGTTGTTGTCCGGTACCCATGATTTTGGGTGCTTGGCCGGACTGGCTATCCGGCAATCGAGAAAATCGCTACGTGTCCGGTGGGTACTCGGGCGGAGAGGCAGGAATTGGGGGCGGACAGGTTGGGGTTGTGTGCCATTCCGCGGATTATTTGTACCCAATCTGTAAGCGGTGCCCGTGGGGGCTCGGTTTTAACGCGAGCGAAAGGGACGGGAAGAGAAAGAGGATAGAAACAATTTCCTGGCTCGCGTGTTGATGCGTGCGCGTAACGCAGCCTGTTTCGAAAGCGAGGAAGAAGAAGAAGAAGAAGAGGAAGAAGAAGAAGAGGAAGAAGAAGAGGAAGAGAGAGGCGAATACAGAAGGAGAGCGGTATATGGGAGTAGGGTGAAACGCCGAGGGAGGAAGCATACATACGGTGTGTGTATCGTTGAACGAGACGAGAGAAGGAGCGTGCGCTCGGTTGTGTACAACCGCCTCCCTTTTCTTTTCTCTCTTCCCCCTCCTCCTCCTCCTCGCCGCTGCCATTTCTCTCTTTCCCCCTTGGATTCGCTCAAAGCTCCGGGCAGGTTCTCAGAAGCTACCGGTGCTGGAGGAATCCGCGTGGAGCTGGATTATACTGCCAAAGGGTATATTTATCGGGCGAGAATGTATGCAGAAGCGCGGACATCGGCACAAAGGGGCCGCCCCTGCGGATTTAGCCTTGACGCAAGTTGAGAGAGCGGACGCTCACGGATTCGACGCTGGCCGCACTCTGCCAGACTCTCCTCTCTCTCTCTCTCTCTCTCTCTCTCTCTCTCTCTCTCTCGGCCATCCCCCGTGTAATGGATTGCCCAACTTTCCTCTTCTTACGGTTACGTTTCTTCTTCCGAGGCAGCGGAGGAGTCCAGAGCTCCCCCTCCCCCTCTCGCTGCTACTCGCGTGCATGCCCTCCGTCCACGACTATGAATCGTTTTTATTGATACGTTTTATTGAACCACTTCATCAGACCGGCGCGACTTTCTCTCCCTCTTTCTCTTTCTCTCTCTCTCTCTCTCTCTCTCTCTCTCTTTCTCTGCCTCTCCGCCTTCGCCTCTCTTTCTTCTTCTCGTTGATTCTTCTTCTCGCCTCTTTGGTGTTGGTACGTAACGCGTGGTTACCTGCAGACGTGTCTCGCAGAGTATTCTACGCGAGAATGGTTTCGAGGAAAAACGTGGTACGAGGTACTCGAGGCGCGTACGAAGCCTCGGATATTCCGAGGAATCCGAATGAATAAAGCGATCTTCGAAAGGGGCTTCTTGGAGCGTGGCGTGGCCGGGCCCCTCGATCCCTTATACCGATATATCGCGATTATGAGCCCTGTTTATAAGCTGAGGTATCCCCCGCTGCGGTATCCATCCGTTATTTTCGCGCCGACACGACCGAGATTTACACGGTTACGCACTACCTCCCCCTCTCGATGAATCTGTCTCGTAAAGGGGGAGCTCGATGGGACGAAATCGTTTTCTCTTTCGTAATAATCGCTGCCGTCCACAACGATCCCCCTCGACTCTCTTTTCGCTTTAATTCGCGAAAATTGGGAAAAATCGCAAATGTTCCCAAGGAAAGAGAACGCGATCGCTTTGTTGAAGGACGATGCAATAGGAATAAACGGAGTTTCGAATATATATATATATATATATTGGCATGTGGTTAGAATTCCAGGAGACAAAATAATTTCTTTTTAATAGACGAGAAATTTGAAATTTACAAGATTCGAATGGACAGTTTGTCGCCGGCCGATTGTAACCCGTTCCGGTAGGACTTAACGCACGCGTAAAGCGTGATTGGTGGCGTATAAAATTCTCGTTTGGGCCCGGCGATTATCGGCCGTCCCTGCGCGGGAACGTTTTTAGCGACTCGATCAATTACCACGGTGGTGCCCCGGCTGAATTTACGCATTCATTTAGATTTCTGGAATATCCGGCCCGTAAAGTAATCCCGAAGATAGAGTCCTCGCTGCCGTTCCTCGACGCGTAACGCGGTAATGAGCTATCTTTATGGGCCGAGTTTTTATCAGGCCGGCCTATTATTTGCTCGCGCGCACACGCTTGTCCGCGGTCCCCCTCGAAACGATGCGTTTTATCGCCGAGAAAGTCGATCCGTTCCCTCGGATGATTCGCATCCATTTTTCTTTTCTTTCAACGTAACGAACATCCCCGTATTACCTGTAAATTACGCCACGGTAATTTCTTTCTTTCTTTTTTCTTTTCTCCTTCCCTCCTTCTCTCCCTTCCTTCTTTCCTTCTCGTCCAAAGGTTTTTTGGCCGCCGGCCGATCCTGACCTTTACCCGCTCCGTATCCGTATGAATATGGAAACTTTGATCAAATATTTTCAAGATAACCACGTACACGTGGACGACAGACGCCACGTATAATATTATATGTATTATCAAAAAAAGGAGCTCGACTGTAACTTCAAAGTAAAAAATTCGTAAAATGCTCGACCAACCCGAATTTACCCTATCCCTTTAATGGACTTTCAAACTTTACCGTCTCCCTTTTTCGTGCGTGGCCCCGCAGACTCTTTGGCCCCCAGTCTCTTCCCCCCTCCCCCTCCATAGTTACGACCTGTGTATCCGGTCTCCACCGGACCAAACTGTGGGAAAAGGGAAATAGAAATGGCGAAAGAGAGAAAAACGCGTCTTGAGCCCAACCTCTCGTGCTTTGACCGCGAGTTTGGTGGGTGCAGTCGCGGTTTTCCTCCCCTCCCTTCCCCCTTCCTTCGACGTCTAGGCAGAGAAAGAGAGAAAGGGACGGGTTTTAAGCCCGGCTGCAACTAATGGATTGCCGCAACTTTTTCTCCGTCCTCTTTTATTCACTTCGTTCGCCTCATCGTTCGATGCTTGTTGCGTTGCGTGGCACGCTCGGTTTTCGGCGCGCTTTTGTTCGCCGTTCGGGAAATATGAGGCGGTGGTTCTCTCCCGTCAAAGCGGGGAGATAATCGATGGGCGATAAGGAAACGGCGGAGAGATATCGAGAGGGGGTGTGGGCGGAGAGATAAGGGATCGATCCCTCGCCGCGTTCCGCCGTCGGCTTGGACGAATTTGTCGCGCGAGGCGGCTCGTCCGCGAATTTATTCGCGTCGCGGCTCCCTCGCCGGAGGATTTCACGGATTCGAAGGCCGACGTGGCCGACGTCCAGGCGGCCAACGGTCGACCAGTTCGGGTAATGGATTGCCGAGCGAACGGCCGAACCCTCTTCCTTGTTCCACTCGCGCGCGCCGCGCGCCCGTCCTCGTCCCTCGCCGAGGGGGGACGCGTCCCTCGCGGAGGGGAGGAGGGGAGGTTGGAGAGGAGGCAAGGCGGCGGCCGGTTCGCCGTGTTTTTATTAGAATTCGGCATCGGACAGGGAAACCCGCCTCCTATACCCGCGTCGATAAGATAAAACAATCTTTCGATTAATTAGCACCCCGTTATAGTACAGCTTCCTGCTTTTAATTAAAGAAGTGTTCGCGGCGGAGTCGCGAGATAGGCGGGATTTATTACGACGCGTCTTGTAATAAATTTCACTTACCTCGCCACTCGACGCGGGGCTCCTTCTCTCCCTTCCTCTCTCTCTCTCTTTCTCTGTGCCTTAACTCGGCTTGGCCCTCGCGCGTTCCGCGCGCGGCTCCAACGTAATTGTTATACATGCGAAGGATTTTCGCGCGCGAATATATTACGTCCTCGCGCATTGTGTTTTACGAGTTTCGTGGTACGCCGGTGTGACGAGGTTGGCGCGTCACGAATCGGAGGAGATTTTCATCGGTGAAATTGCAAAATCGTAAAACGCTACCCAGAAAACGACAAACCGCGTATCGAGTCGGCGGCGTAGCTACACCATCGTCAAGTATCATCGATACTCGACTCGCCGATTAATTTTAACCGCACCGTTCCCGGAACCATAAAGTTTCACCGTCTAAAGAAATCTTCCCGCCAAGTTGCACGTGGTATCCGCCAATTCCTCTTAACCAGATAGAAAGGTATTTTCAGGGGACTGTGGTAAGGTGGAAAAAGAATAAATAAAGGGAGGAGGATAGGAAGAGAGAGAGAGAGAGTTGAGGAGAAAGAAAAATTGCGGAAGGGGGTGGAAGGGGGCGCGGTCTGAGCGAGGATAAGGAGATTACGCTCGAAGCGAGCAGCGAGTATCGGCCGTTTTCGCTTTAAGCGGTCAACCCTTTTAGCGGTCGAACCGAATACACCTCCCCCCGATCCGTTCTGCTTTCCGATTTAGAGCGGTGGATAGCGAGAAAAAGAGGGCCGAGGCTTACAACGATATCCACTCGCGTTGATCCTCGTTTCCCTCCAAGCCTCTCTCGAAGCCCATTGTTGCCAAGGAACGAGAGCGTAGGTGTGCCACGGGATATCTCTTGGACTCGATGGGGATGGCTCGCGGAACGGTTATGTTCTCCTCTTCTCCTCCTCCTCCTCCTCCTCCTCCTCCTCCTCCTCGTCCTCCTCCTCGAGGATCTCCGCGTTTCTTCGTTGTTTGCCCGTTTGCCGTTGTACACGCCGTCGTACCTCTCTCGTCTCAAGGCGACGGAGAGGATCGAAGTGTTTTAGTATTCCGTGGCCGTTTCCAGCTACGATTTATGGGGTAAGAAGAACATGCGGGTCAAGGGGACCACGCATATTAACCGGCGCACTATAAATTCGTTTTGGCCCGCGTATATTTCGTGCCTACCTGCGGAGGCCACTTTTAGGTGAAACACGACAGCATCCTCTCTAACCGATCGAAGGGGCCCCGTCAAGTACCGCGATATTTTTACCCATTCGCCTATCTACCGTCCCCGCCGTACGCCCAACGCCGCGAGATTTATGCGTGTGTATCGCCGTAGCATTTATCAGCCACGCGTGTATATATATATACACACATATCGGAAATTACCTAGACGCTAATACCGCCAAATAAAACGCGCGTCATACGAGATTACCGGCGATTTTTCACGCCGTACGATAATTTATACTTTGGAGACCCCGCGTGCGGCCGTCCTCTCTCTCTCTCTCTCTCTCTCTCTCTCTCTTCCTCTTTCCATCCACGGATAACCCATCCCGTTCTTCCTCGTTTCGATGTTAATCGAGGGCACCTTCGTTCCCTCCTCCGTTTCGCGAAACTGTGCTCGGAAAAATATCAGCTCGGGCCGACGGTTGGATATCGTGATTTCTCGCGCGTGTCGGATCGGAAACGGCTCGATGTTTCGCCGCAGACTCCGCAGAGATGGACGAATCGAGCTGCGAAGCTCGACGGGAACGTTCCCCCACGGGGGGAACGAATTTCCCCGTCGAATCCCCGGGAGGATTTACTGCGACACCGGCGATCCGCGTACAAATCTCCCGTCCCCGGTTCGCAATACGTTCCCCGTTCGACTCGAAAAATCTTGGCGGCTCGCTCGCCCCGTCCAAATGGATGGCGCGTGTACGAAGGCGAGGCGAGGCTCTCGCGGAATTGAGAAACACGCCGCGAACCCCTGCTCCTCTCTACTTCTCTCTCGACGGCCGTGAACGAAGGATCGTGAAAGAAGAGGAAGGAGGACGAAGAGGAAGAGAGCGAAGAAGAGGAGGAAGAGGAGGAGTGTAGAAGCGAGATGAAGTGGTTGGTGGAAGGGAAACGCGTGATTCGCGGCCCGCCACGCGGAATCTGTTATCCTCGTGAAAGGAAAAGCCGAGATAGCCGTGGATTTGCCCGTGCTGCTCGCCTCGGCTCGCCGATTATGTCGATATCGAATACCACGAACTGCACTCAGCCGAACGAACAGTGTGCGTGTACGTTGTGTGGTTGTTTGTCCCCCCCTCCTGTGTCGGTGCACGCGCCCGTACCCGTGCACGCTGCCACCAACTCGTCGTCTTCGTCGTCGTTCGCCGCCTGCATCTGCCTATTAAATTCTCCGGCGAGTAAAATCGTATTGTCTTTCTGCTCGCCGACCCGCCGCGCGTTACGACCCGCGCTCGGGAGCACTTCATTACCATATAATTTCCAGTTCCCTCGCGGATTAACCCCCTGAGCAAAGGGATCGAGGATAGATCGGCCACGGTATGCCTCGTCTCTGGAGGCATAGATAGACTCCACGGGTCTATGGTACGCTCTCTGCCCAACAGAAGAGACCCACTCTACGTGTCTCCGTGCGCGTATGTCTCGCCTCGTCTCTCTCTCTCCCCCCCGTATCTCGTTGCCTCATCTTCCTCCGCTTCGAGTACGGCTGGTTAATGGTATTCAGAGGTCTCGAGACATCGGTCGGGGCATTAGAACGAGGCTTAGGTCGAGCGAGGATTGTCTTTTGTCGAGAGACAAGCGGCGCGGAGTTAACTTTGTTTATAACCCGGTTGGCGAGAATATACGGGAGAAAATATCGCGCGAGGGAGGAGAGACGACAAGAATCGACGAAGCTCGCTGAGAGAATCTTCTGGGGAGTTATTCTTCCGATCTGGCATTTCGATGTAACGCTGCTCTCTTCGTATCTTTCGGAATGGAACGAGCTTTTCCTCTCCTCCCCCCGAAGACACCGAACGTATAGAATCCATTGGAGTTGCGGAGAAGAACCTCTCTCTCTCTCTCTCTCTGTCAAAAGTAATTGAGACTGAATGCGTCGTACACCCCGCATCCATCGTCCTGTAAGGAAGTAACAATCGTTGCCTGTTTATCCGCCCATTGAAATATTACTCGAATTCGAATTCGTGGACCGAGCTCGGATGATTGATCGAGCTCGCGAGGGCTGGACAATGGGACGATATCCCCGTACACCCACGTGACGAGCAGCAAACGTTTTGTCCGCGACACGACGACGTTGGTCGCGTTTACAAAAGAGGAGGCACCGTTGGCCAAGACTTTGATTTAATTACTTCGGCGAGAAATCCTCTCCTCCTGTTAACGCGCGACCACCAACGAGGTAGAACGCGACAAAAGGTGATTTCGCGTTCTTAAACGTGGTCGTTCGCTCGTTTATTTATATTATCTCCCCAACGACACGGGTGGTTGTTAAAAATGCCGGTGCATCCGGTTCACGAATCGATTAGAGGGGGAAGAAGGAGCGAAAACGTTGCACCGCCTATTCGGCCGGCAGATAAGGATCTTCAAATTGAGCGCAACAACAACTATAACGCGTCGAACCGCAAATATTTATCCGCTTGGTCAGCTTGATTTATCGCGGTGACAACAAATTGCACGGACACCGGTTTCCCTCCACGTATCCACGGGTCGGGGTGTGATTTCTCTCTCTCTCTCTTTCTCTCTCGATTCGATCGAACGATTTTCGTAATCCACCCTTCGGCGGTGATAATACCACTGCAGTGTATCTCGCGTTACGAACCTCTTTTGTTTTTCGAGCTGATAATTGTCCTCGAATCGAAAACCAAACTCACCGTTCTAAACGTTAAAACTTTATTAAAGATCGAAATTAAAATACGAAAAAATGATGTAGCTACATCCATAGCTTTATTCTTATGTATATCATAATACGAATGAGGCAATTATCATCTAAGATGATTATCTTAAAAAAAGAAAAATTGCTTCCGTTTCGATTACTCGCTTGTGCGAGCGAATATTTTCTAAGCGATTCGTGATCTGACTGACAGACGGTGCACGGAATCGATACGCTCAATACACGATCTTCGGAGCTGTGTTGGAGCGGGGGAGGGGGGGAAAAAGCGGCGAATATCGGCGGGTGTATCCCCCTCCCCCACCCGTCTCCCCGATACACTTATCACGATGTATCGATATGGTAATGCGTCAGTAGAAAGCGTTATAAATCAACGGATAACCCGTATGAACGTGTCGGATAAGTATCTGGTAATTGAATTAAGAAAATAAATATTTGCCGGGCCCGGGTGGATTGATTTATTACGGGAACAAGGAATTGTAGCGAGAGCGTGGCTTGGCGCACGCTTTTAACAAACCGGCGTGTATAACTTGCGGCGTGTAAACGAGAGGATTGACGCAAGACCGGTCATTTTCGTAATCTACCCTTTGGCACGGCGCTCGTGACTACAATTTTGTGACTGTGGAACGGCTCCTCTTCTTCCTCGCACCGTGATATTTCGCTCGGCTTCTCCCTCCCGGGACCCCGGCTTCGAGTCGAGAAGAATTTCAAAGTTGGAAAATTGGAATTCGAATTTCTCGCCTCGCCACGCTGTTGTAAAGGAGAATGTCGTGTAATTAAGCGAAAAGTCAGGGATCACGAGGCGTCTTTGGTGGTATCGAATACATCGGTCTTATCGGCTATCCGATTATCCAATTAACCGGTTGGCAAATGCAGCAGGAGCGTGGATATTGATCGAACGGTGGTGGTAATGGCCGATTAATATACACTTATCTCGCGCTCCGAGTAACACACATTCGTATACACGTATTCCTATATCGAGAATCAATGATATATTAAAAAAGATTTTCATTCACGTTATCGAGAGAGAAAGAGTATGGAACGAAATGATCAAGAACAATAGTAATGGAAAGCCTCTAATATATATATATATATATATACATATATAGAGCGGTGTCGAAACGGCAAATCGTCTTATACACGCGTGTCTAATTACTGATCGTGTCACCATTGTTCCCGGCGAGATCGATCGGCGGCATCCAGATCCCGAGGAGACGTTGAAACGCAGAAGAGCAAATAGCTCGCGTTTCGCCACGCCCACGTAACGAGATCGAGTCGGTGGCGAGGCGAACGATAAAACGGCGGTGGAAAGAAGTCGGTTGCTGCGTGAATGAGGGGAGCCAACCAGCCTCGTGACCTGTGATTTCCGTGATCCGAGCCCAGGGCACGGAGCTCGTGACTACAATTTCGCGACTCTGCCCGAACCGTAGCATGAAAAGTAGTACGAGTAACGCCGTTCGCGGACACGATGATGATGACCGCGTAATAGATAATTCATAAGCTGTGTGCACGAGGGTACGGATTAAGGGGAGGAAGAAGCTGACCCACGTGATTGAACGAACGTGATGCTTTTCCATGGCATCGAGCAACAACTCATCATCCCTCTATTTTACGATTCAAGAAAGAATATTTTTCTATTCAAGAAAGAATATAATCGACTGTGATGTCGAGCGGTATGCAGATCGCATACGCATGATCTTCGAAAGGTATTTGATTTTTCCTGACCTGTTTAACGTTATTCCACACCTTGGTTATTATATAACTATTGAATATGATTTAATTCGGTGGAGCATGAACTACGATTCGATCGTAAAGGCGAATTGGAAATGAGAGGATTATAATAAGAAACTTGTTTTAACTTGAATGGCCAAGGGAACGAAATAGATGGAACGAATGATAAAGCTTTATGTAATGATAATCTCCGTAGATTATATTCTTAGCGATACCGGTTTACGAATCTGACGTTTCACGGGGAAATTTAATCCAGATATTTTTTTCTTTTTTTTAATTGATACAATTTTTATCGAATTTAGAAATTTCGAAAAGGATATAACGCTCAAAGTCTCGTAATCGATCGATCGATTTCAAATCGTCGAATTTAGAATTTCCTTTAATGGCAATCCTCTCTCTGTCTCTCTCTTCTTCTCTTTCTTCTTTCTCCGCGCTGCTTTCTCTTTTTTCTCGTCGGTAGAAAATTGTGTTCTCGGTCTATACACGCGTTGCGTGCAAGATAATTGGACCTCTTTTCAAGTTCCGCGCGCCGTGGGTTACAAGACGTCCACTTTCCTCGATCGTGACGGGTTCGACACAAAAGTGCTAGATTTCGTTCGATCCACCATCGCTGGAATAATTTTCGTTCATGAACGGCGCAATTTGTTCTCTCGAACTCTCCTTTTTCTTTTCCTTTTTTTTTCTTTTTCTTGAAATATACTTCCTCCCCCCGTTCGTTCATAATATCGATAATAATAACAGCTATGTAATAAACGATGTCCCATATCGTGTAAAAAGATTTTAACGATCGGCTAGATTATTTTCCCTTTTCCTCTCTGGTGGTGGCAAAAAGAAAAAAAAAACACAAGCGTCGTTCTGTTCACGAGATCAATTTGCAACGAGATCTCGTGTCTTCTTCTCCCCTCTTCCCCCTTCTCTCCTTCCCTGGGTTAATTGATTTTTCGATTTTCCGCCATGCAAACAGCAGCTCTCTGGATCGTTCTCTGGATTTCTAGTTTACGCGCGGATATCGATATCACACCGTGGATAGATTGAAATAAGTACTTACGTACACACTATATCGGGATCAATCTTCTATTTGCACGCGAGCGAGTAATCGCGGAGAGCGGGCGGAAGAAGAAGAAGAAGAAGAAGAAGAAGAAGAAGAAGAAGAAGAAGAAGGGGAGGTATCGATCGAGACATTCCGATTCGCATTTCCTTATTGCTGTTCGATCGTAGATAGATCTCTCTCTGTCATTATGATAATAATTTTCCGGTTCGACGATTTGTACGCGATACAACAGACGTTTCTTTAAATGCCCCCGATTTCTTTTGCTCCCTCCCTTCCCTTTCCTCTTTTCTTTTTACCCCATTCCTCGCGACGATCGTGAACAGTTATTATTCCTTCTCCATTTTCCACTGGTACTCCGCTTTCCCTCGAGTGTAAGCGAAAACATCGCCCTTAAAAATATAATAATAACCCCAATCGCGTAATTATTTTCTTTAAGATCGAGAAATCAATCATTCGAATCGGGAGGGTTTTACTTCTTTTTCTTCCAGATCAAAGAGTAAAGAGAATGCGATATATTTGACCAACTTTCGCGAATCAATCCGCGACGTTGTCGAGATAAAGAATGAATGAAAATGTAGCGTCGAAATCGTGGCGCGCAACAGTCTTGCTTGTACGTCCGAAATCCGGCTGTTAATCGGCGGATGGAACTGGCCGCTCCAGCTCTCGTTTCGCTGCCTCGACATTATCGGAATCCTCTCACGCGGGCTCTCGCTCCAGCGAACGAGCTGGCGGCTGGTCCGGCCGTAAATCATAATTATCATCGTGTACGCTTTTATTCGAATGGAAATTCATTAGGCTCGCTCGATGCATTGTAAACAACGCGGCGACGCGGAGGGAAGCGGTGATCGGGGGCAGAGAGAAGAAAGGAGGAACGGGAGGACGAGAAGAAGAGAGAGAGAGACGGACGAGACGGGGAGTCTAGAGGGGGCGAGGAGGCGAGAAGGAGAAAGGAGCGAAGGGAAGGAGGGTAATTTACAACAAGGAGAGCCCGAGCCTCTCTCGGAGCAGCGGATCGTGAGTTCGAGGCACGGAAAGGTGAGTTCGGCCGACGGGCGTGCGGTATCGATATTACCAATAATTGTCGGCCTGAAAGGTTATCTCAAGAAAGCGTGCATAGCAAACTCCCCACCGACGTGCCCGATAAGTTATGAAGGCCCCTCGCGTCCTTTGCTTCCCTCTCAACCCCCTTCGCTCCCTCCTCTCCCTCTTCTCTCGGTAAATCCGCAGGATCCAAAGCGGTGTGTACGCGCGCGGATATGTATGTATGTATGTATGTATGTACGTGTGCTCGATGGCCAACCTCGTACCTCGCGCATCGTGGTGCCTTCGACACTTGGCCATTGTCGGTAACACGGCTGCATCGGGGAGATACGTGCAGTTGTAACTGACATTTTCCAGGGAACGACGTCCGTATGCGTTCGTGTATATATATATATATATACATATATGTATAAGATGTCGAGGCAAATGAAATTCAACCGTTGAAAGGTGGCACGTACTACTACGCGACGCGGGGGAAAGAGAAAAGCGAAAAGGGACACGGGGAGCGCGCAGGATGGAAGCGGACGATTCTGGATAGGTTGCGTGGTCGCCTAATAACGATTATTATCGGTGGAATAAGCGAGAGCCGTTGTGGTGGTTCTGAAAGGCCGTCGATCTTGAGACTCGCCGGTGGCTTCGTTTTCGCGTGTTTTCTGCGCCCACCACCCTGCCGTAGCGGCCAACGAGGGGGATCTCCTCCTCTCCTCCCGTCCCTCTTTTAAACGCGCCGCGTTCTCGACGTCATGCCGGGCACGGTGTCACGCCGTTGAAACGCCGGATGAACACCGATATGAAGTGAATAGGACGCGCGTGGGACATTCCTCTCCCCCCTTTCTTTCTTCCACCTTTCGCTCCTTCTCCTCCACGACTCCCCTTTGGAATTTCGAACGGACGGATCCGTGATTACGGTACGATTTGCACCGGGCGACATTTCGTGAACGGTCCATTTAGAGTCTCGGGCGTAAAATGCCAGAGAGGGTCATGTTCTCTCTCTCTCTCTCTCTTTCTTTCTCTTCATTGGAGGGAGAGCGCGACAAGGAACGGAGGAGAGATGCTTAACAGGCCGTTAAACGCGCGCGGATTCGTGCGCCGTTTCCGCGGCGTGACCGCTCCTCCGTGTAATTTTCGAAAGAAATGATAAGTATACGGCGTGCGTTCGTCTTTGGTGAAAGGAAACGCGGAGGATCGTTCCCTGGCTACGTTCCTTCCCCGTGTCCTTCACCTTTGACCCTCGCGCCAGACTTTTAACGTCTTGCCTAGTTTTTTACGAAGATAATGTAATATTTGGCCTCGCCGTGAGAATGAAATACGATTCGTAGCATCGGAATAAATAAATTTAAAAAAAGAAAAAAAGATTTAGAAACGATCGTTGCACAAGAATTAATATCTATGTACATATATTTCCTTGTATTTACGATTAATTGCTTCAGTTAGTTGCTCAGTCGAGTTAAAGTAAAACGTTCGGACAGTAATATTATCTGGAGATCGCATCGCGTCAAATCCAGAACGAATAATCCCTCATAATCTTGGATAATCGTTTGCGAGTCTCCTCGCATCCCATCGGCAATGTTTCTTCCTCAACAATACCGTCTGGCCGACAGCCACGGCGAGCGTCATCGCTCATGAATCTCGGATCGACGACAGGTTATCCTTCGCGGTGGGGAAAGTAGAGAAAGGTTAAAGGATTAACAGTAACTCACAATTACGATGGCAATAGTCAATGGCGGCGCACGCGTCCGTCCATCAACCGAGACGTTAATGCCCCCTCGAATATAAATAGATGGTTACCGCGTGGGCCCGACGTATTAATTATCGTCCCCGCCGACGATTACTGTGGATCGGTGAATCGTTCTCTCTTTCTCTCTCTCCCGTTTCGAGAGAGCGGTAAGGATCGTTTGCAAACGGAAGTGGAGTAAGCCGTTGGTCGCTTTCCCATGGAGAAGCTCTTTCTCTCTCCTTCTCTCTTTCTCTCGAACGAGATCGTTCCCCGTAACTTATAACGGGATCATCGGTGGACAGTGGCATTGTGCGGCAAAAACGGCGGGCCCCGTCACGCGTATTAAGAGCTCTAAAGATGCGGATCTAGTCACGAGTCCTCCTCCTCCTCCTCCACCTCCTCCTCCTCCTCCTTAAAGTTACGCGTCGGCTTAACGCCCCGTTGTTGCATCCTTTGGACCTTAGTCCTTTCGATTCTTACCTCGGCCGTGAAATATCGTGAACTCGGTTTATTTGTGTTGCTCGTATATACATATATATATATATAATAACCGCGCTTATTATTCACGACGCGGCGCGGTTCTCGATTCTTTTCGACGATCGAGAACAAATTTCTCCTTCTTTCTGCCGCGTTTCGTAATCGTCAGAGGGAGAGGGACGGTATCCGCGAGAGGGTAAATGATATCCTCTCCGGGCGTTCCGTACCTTTTAAGATGCCATAAACAAGAATTCGCTCGATAATGTATTTGAAGGATCGTACGTTTATTTCGAGTCTCTCTCTCTCTCTCTCTCTCTCTCTCGGATGATCTTTTTTTCACCCGTCTCCCCTTAAATGGCCGTTGCAAGGAGGAGGAAGGGGGTGGTGGTGACGGTGTACGTGTCTTTTTTCCTCTTCTTCGTTTTTTCTTTGTTGTTTTTCTCTTCTTTTTTTTTTTCCCCCTTTCGTTCGTTCGGCTCTTTTCGGATTGTATAACCGCGAAGGAAAAAATGTATGCGCAAATATATTTCGACGGTCGTGGCTCGCCTTTATACGCTGCTCGCCTGCCACGTTGGATATGAATTTTCGTGCAGCATCGTTGTGCACGTGTATTCCCACCATCGGGCGCCCATATTCTCCCCAGAGTTCGCGCCCAGTGGTGCTCACTTTTGCCCCGTGAGCAAAGGCTTGCTCCTCCTCCACCTTCTTTTCGAGAACGATACCGTCGTATATTTCTTTGTGCAACTCGAATTATAAAATCGAGCGATCCATCCTTGCGATGCACAAGTACGAATGTATACATACGATACAATAATTCGTGAAACCGTTCGAATCCGCTTATTCTTGAATTTGAAATCCGATTATACGATGATGAAAAATTATAAAAAAAAATAGTTGGAACGATTGGACTTTTATTGTACGCGGATTCGTCATAAATAGAATTCTATCGTATCGTATCGTTCCCACTAAACTCTTCGTTACTTTATTTCGCATCGAGAATATTTTTTTTCCCTCTCTCTTTTTCTTGTTTGAATCCGTCACGAAACACGTGGGTACAATTCCCATTTAATTCAACATGGAAACTTTCCCGTGGTCGTCAATTTCTCCTCCCGAATCGTAATACCGTGTCGGTCGAACCGTATGTAAGCAGCTGTTCGCCTCGACTCTCCCATCAAGCTGCCACGTTATCGCGTTGAAATCCAGGAAGACAGGTTGCTGGATTTGTTTGCACGTTGCGTTGTTAGACCCGTGCCGTTCATCGAGCTCCCTCTCTCTCTCTCTCTCTCTTCCTCCCTTTCTCTCCTCGCTATCTCCGCTTGAATTACCGCCCCGAGATTTTTCTTATTCCCGCGCTAAGTGTATTCCCGGATAACGCTTCCGATTGATTTAGGCGGTTCCAACCAGGTTCCCTATTAGATACGCTTACCTTACCCTCCAGCTCTAATTGCAGACCTCGCGCCTCCGTCCGAGGACGGTGGTCTCTCACGCCTCTCACGCCTCTCAGCTTCCTCCTCCAACTCCGTTTCCTCTCGTGTTACTCGCGGACCGTTGGAGGAGCGCTCCCTTAAGCCCTTCCTCCTTCCATCTTCCGAGAAATTGCGATTCGCGTATAACGTAACGCGAGAGATCTCCTTCGTGGAGAGGCCTTGATTCTCTTGGGTTTGTTTTTCACGGAGAGAGGAAGGGCAGATCGATAGCTTGTTGAAAACTCGCGTAATAACGCATTCCTTTAAGCGTAATTAACGCGCTCGTGCATAGTTGCAGTTCATAACGCGTCTACGATTGTTTATACATCGCTTACGAGATACGTTTCTTCGTGGGTGGGGAGAGACGTGTACGATCGTGGATCGTTTCCAATCCTTCGTTTTTGGCCCTCTCCTTTCTCGTTACACGCTTAAGAGGGATGGATCGTGCTCGCTCGGTAAAAATGTTACGCGACACTCACCCGGGGTTCCCGTTTCTCCGTTCCTTATCCGTCGGGGTCTCGTTTTTCGTATCTCTTTATCACGCGTTTGGTCAAACCGGTGGCCGTACAAAGAGGATTCCGAGGATCGGGTTGGTAAATAATTCAGAATTGCCGGCCGCCTATTCTGTCTAGCCGGCGGAGGATGAAGGGGACGTTTAGAATTGCAATTACGTACACGTGTACGCGGGGTTCGCGTGTAAAAAATGGCGGAAAGACAAGCGGAAGACGGTTTTCCCGGGACTTGTGTGCCGATGAGACGACCGAACACCGCCGAGAAAATAATTTTAAACAATCTCGTCCCGGGAATTTTACCTTTTTAAAAGATTTTTAAAAATCGGTATGATTAATCGAAATCGATTAACGATCTCACTCGATCATTGTAGTCAATTTTACGTACCCTCGTTTCTGATATTCTCACTGGGATCAACAACGATCGGTATCCTCGTTAAAGATAGTAGGGAATGGAGAAGAGAATGCGACTTATTAGCGGATTCGATCTAGCGCAGGAGTTGGGGGAGGATGGTATGCAAGTCCTCGGTGGACTTTTTTCACCCTGGTGGAGGCAGAGGTAAGAGCAACGGTGGAAGAAGTGGGAACGGAAAGAGAGAAAGTAAAGGGGACACGCGGGGAAGGGGAAGAAGGGAATTACGTAAAGGAAGGAAGAAGGGTGAGAGAGCACGATCACGGAGGGAGATGAGACGGAGATGGATGATGGGAGGGAGAGAGGAGAGAAGGAGAGGGAAGAGGGCACACGGTGGGCGAGGGTGGGAAGCGGCCGAGAGAAACGCAAGAAGAAGTAGATTAAGGTTGATAGGAAAGAAAATCGCGCTCGCACGGCGTCGTTAGCTTGTTAAGTTGCACGCAACACCTTCGCCTCGAATACCGGATACACGGCCCTCCTCTTCGCGTATACAACCTCTTTCTCTCTCTCCTCTCCCTTCCATCTCCAATTAACCCTCCCTTGATGATCTTTCATACTCCGATCATACCCTCTCTTCCATTTATCAACACGATTTCGAATAAAAAGAATGTAACCAAACGGATCTCTTTCCAAATTCGAAGGAATCTTTTATTTTAAATAGAAGATATACGTTTGAAACTTTCAGAGAGAAAAAAAAAAAAGAGAAAGAAATTCTCTTCTCCAATCCTCGAGACGATCTCTCTCGCGTTTCCATTTCTTTCGCGATCATCGCGGTCATCTTCCTTCTGTACTCCTTTCGAATCCTCCTTCTCCTCCTCCTCCTCTTTCTCTTCTTCTTCTATTAGAAGTCGACCGATCGCCGACTTCTTCCGCGAACGGAACTCGGTGAGATGGGGTTTTTCCCGGCCGGCTACGCTCCACAGAGGAAGAGCTGTCCTCGAGGAACGGGCCGCGAGAGCGTGCTCCGAGCTAAGAGCACTCTTTTTCTCGATATTACCGGGATAAATGGTATTAGCTCGGAGACACAAGGATATTCAGGGGAGAAAGAAATGTTGGGATATGCACAGAGAGAGAGAGAGAGAGAGGAGAAACACGGCGCCGCGCTGAATTATTCCTTTACGATATCGACGTTCGTTGGAGCTACTACCCCCTCGCTTCTACCCCCGCGTTGCTTCCACCTTTCCTCGTAAGAAAGAAACGCAAGTCAGGGAATTGCATTATGCACGTATCGTCGCTGAGCCGGATTGATTCGTTTCTTCGTGTTATTAAGAAGTTCCTCCTGCGCGCCTTTGAAATATGCACCGCTATCCCGCTGTATTATTCACCGTTGCTCGGCTACGATCTCCTCTCTCCTCCCCCCTTCCCTTCTCTTCCTTCCTCCTCCCCCGTCCATTGTACTCGCGCCCGTTCGATTTCGCGAATTGTTTCTTGCATCCCGTCAACTCGCGATCTACGCTACGTTTCGAAACACATCATATCCCTCGATGATACATCGTACTTCGTTTCAAATTAATTAGTAGCCAAGTATTTCGATCTCGCGAAATATTTCTTGTTACACGTGCCTTCCCTCCTCTTCCTCTCACAATGCATTTCAAACATGCTCGAGTCAAAAATCTCTCTTTCTCTCTCTCTTTCTCTCGAATCGTTAAATTAATTACGTCTCACGCGTAACAACGTGACCATTGGAAGAAGTTAGCCGTTAATTAAAAAGAAAAGAGAGAGAGAGAGAGAAAGAAAAAATGGTCGGAATCGTGGAAAGGATGGCGTCGCCTCGTGTCCACGTGCATTAGCCTTAAGCGGGCTCGTTTAATTACTATCGCGGCTTATGCGCCTGTAAACCGGCCCTAAAGGACGATAGCCGGACTCGATTCGAGGAGGAGGCTCTCCGTTGGTCGGGTTTCCGCGCCGCAACCACCACCACCATCGCTACCGTGGTGGAAGAAGAAGAAGAAGAAGAAGAAGAAGGAGGAGGACGAAAACTCGAGGGCAACGGAAGACGGAGAGCACGTTTCTTGTCATAGCCCGTTGGAAGGAAAGGTGGACGGGCGCTAACCGTCCCCACCACGCCTCCCCGCCGCCGAGGGGCTAGGAGGAGGAGGAGGAGGAGGGAGCGGAGGGGGGAGCGTGGCATGCGAGCAGCATGCAACCAAGACGAATACCTACCTACTCGTGAAGCAGAGTGTTCCTCTGTCGAACCGCTTGGCCGTGTGGATCGGCTACCGAACTCCGCGGGATCGGCTCGATCGGTATTCGACGGTTCTAGCTCGATGACATATATGGTGGTGAAGGTGAAGGGGAGGGGCGCGAGCCGGGGAGATGGGGTGGGGAGAAGGGAAGATCGGTGGAACGATAAGTAAATAGATAAAGGATCGGTTCGAAAACGATGTCGGGTCCTGGATCTCTCGGGGTGTTTTCGGTGGAGCGTGGGGAATGCGGCGGCGATAGTTGGAGAAGGCTCGAAACGCTTAATTGCTAATTGAAAATTCTTCGTGGCGCGGAGATACGTGGAGGGACGCTCGTCTAAAATATATACGGCGCATAAGTAGCGGTAATGAGTGTGTAATTTTTGCGGGAGACGGGGTGTAGAAGGGGGGGAGGGAGGAAGGGGAGGATGATCCGCGTAACGGAGGAAGAATGCCATTAGATTCGTAACGTTATCCGCAATAATTGTAACAATTTAATCGGCAGCGAGGAGGGTCGATTATGTACTGTTAACGACCCCTCGCTTATCATCGATCCTCTTCCGTTTTCTCTCCAACTCTCTCTCTCTATATACTTCTCCATGTTTAGAAATCTACTTTTATCGCTACTCGCGTTTCTTGCTCGCGATTTCCTTTCGAACGATAAAAATAGTGGACGTTGTTGCCTCCTTTACTACGGCAAGGAGTAGAAATAGCAGAGAGAACGTCTATAATAAACTCAGCGTAAACGCGCTTATTAAATCATCGGCCCGAGTTCTATTTATCTCGATCCTTGTATAACTTAATTCACGGTTTCCCGCGGGAGGGGAAAATTACTGCGGCCAGATTACTCGCACCGCGTCGGATTTTCTATAAATTAATCGTCGTCGAAGACGAAAGAGAGACATTTCCATAACTTTTTTTTCGACCGGTGACCACGAAGAAGAATGGAGGGAGTTGGCTCGGGGAGAACTTCGATTACTCGCAGCTGCGCGCACTTCGCCGGCAGATGTTTCCTTCCTCGATCGCGTGTCTACGCCGTTCTCTACGCGCGTCGCCCTGAATCCGCTCTCTTCGCGAGAACCACCGTTGGACTCGTTCCTTTCCCGTTTTCTCTCCCGTCGAATTTCTCGAGACGCGTTTCAACCCCTTTGCGGCCCAATTTAAGTTTCTCCGTTTCCCGCGCGGGGCAATTTATGGAAGTTAAGGGACAGATATATTACCGATCATAAATTCGGCGACCACTCCTCGCCGGACCGAAAAACCTGGGCTGTTTTATGAGGCTTTTTACGAGGCTCGAACGTTCTAAACAGCCCCCATCATCCAACGTGAAGTATCGCTTATTTCATTAGGTTCGTTGATTTATTCTAATTGAAGCAATTAATTCGATTTCCTCGGCAACCTTTCCTATTCCCGGCCCCGTGGCCTGTTATTTTTTTTCCCCCTCCCCCTTCTTAACGGTCCGATCTTTCTCCTTAGATTTACATTTTTCTCTTTTTCTTTTTTACCTCCTTTTACCAAACATCGTGAGAATTTCTTCGTTCCATCGAATTTCACTCGATCGATTCTTCCTCGCGGAGAAGAGTTAAACCGTTGGTAAAATAATATCGCGCAATAAAAACTCGTTCTCGTTTCGGGTCTAACCAACGCATTGAATTAATCGACACGGAGATAAGTTTAAATCGCGGCGATTCCAGTCCCGATCAATTCAATATGCGGATGCAACAGGCTCGTTATCGACTATATTCGTTGATAAGCGTGTTTAACTGGCGAGGAGAAAGAAACGTTCAACCCCCGATGTGGTCGCATCGAGTTTAACCCTGGAACGAGCCGTGGTATTATTACGAAGCGAAGAAGTCTCCGGGACGCTTCCAACGGTGGAACAAAGACGGAGGCGGAAAAAAGAAGAACACCTTTCGGTGAGATCGTCGAAGAACCTCGACACGCCCCGCGACATCGTTCTCCACCCGTGAAGAAAGAGAGAGAGAGAGTTGGAAAGAGTCGATTAAAGTCACCGGTCCCCGCAACTTGTATTTTCGACCTTTCGAACCTGGTCGGGGGCTGGATCCGATTCAACGTTCCGCAAAAGTGCTTTGTAATCGATCAGGAGACCGTGGAACGTGGCTTTCTTCCGGTTGTGCGTCAGTCAGTCGATACGTGGACGGACGAGCGAAGGGAATCCCACCTCCTTCGATCACCGTGTATAATAATGTTTGCTCGGCTCCAGTACCGAGATGCTTCCTTAATAAATCGAATTATCGAACATTTATCTCGGTTCGTTAAAAGTCGATTTAGTCGGTGCTATATGTGCTGCCCGTAAACGAGTCGTCTTATGCGAAACGATCGATCGTTGCCCGCGCTAATACGACCACCGACGATCCTCTCGCCTCTTCTCCTCGATCATCCGTCCTTTCGAGCGCATCGCGAGGAGAGACGAGATCGTCGCCGTCACCGTCGCCGTTCTCATCGTCTTCGTCGTCGTCGTCGTCGAGACCGGGATCCGCTCCGTGGCGGACCGTTTTCTCGGAATAACCTTCTTTGTTCTCGATGAACTTTGCGCAACTTTCTACCTTTCCTGCCTCGGTTAATACTGTTCAAACACGTCGGACCTCGCTTGTCTTTTTCTTCAATTTCTTCCCCTTTCCTTTCTTCTCCTTTTTTCCCTTCCTCTTACTCTCTCGTTGCTCGAGAAAAATTCCATCGTTCCACGTTTTCGTTCCTCTTTCTCTTTTTCTCTCTCTCTATCTTCTCTTCGAGTTGTTTCTCTCAAAGTCTCTCGAAGCCTAGGAAGACTGGTTAAGATATGACTCGTAATTAATATCGTGTCGCGGATCAACGTAGGCCGCAACGCTTTCCGCTCGAAGCCTCGTTCCGATGTTCCTCACGAACGGGAACTGAAAATCATTTCCGCGAGTTATTATGACGTTACAGCATTTGAGGGCGGGGATCGCGCAATCCGCGACACGTGTGAAATATTCGCTCGAGACAATGCGAGCCGAACACTGAATTCTCAATCGCGATAAACTAAATCGCAATCATACAATGCGGATATATGCAAAGTACCTCGATGATGTACCATCTTGCAACTTGAAGATACGATGAAGATCCTCCAATTTCCCCTCCCTCCTCTCCAATCCTCGAATCCCTTTTATCGTTCCATTCTTATATTCCAATTGCTCCTCTTTCATCGTTGTTTCTTTTACCAGAAGGATCTTGGATCATTTCTTTCAAAGTTTCGCTCGAACAAAAACCGAGGAGGGAACCGAGGAGTCTCTTCTTGCATGTCGCACGCGTTAAAAATTTCGCGAGAGTAAGAGTAAGAGAAAGAACGCGTGTCTAAAATCGGTGGCTCCGTTTCACAAAAGAGCGCACGAATCGTTCGATTTGCCACGGCAAAAAGGGTCGATCTCTCGGCTATCTCTCGGATGCATCGATCTGGGCGAGGGGGAGGGGGAGGGAGGGAGCGATTTCGACTACTAACGATGCCTTCCGCTCATTGGTCTTAATCTGAGCCACGAATCGCAATCGGTCACTCTCCACTCTTCCTAACATGGCCTCGGTCGGCGGAGGAGCAACGAGGTCCCTTCTCTCTCGCGTGTGCCGCGCGGATAGTGCAAACAGAAATTCCGTTATACCGCATAAAGCATCGGGGGGGAGGAGGGCACCATTCTAGTAGTAGGTTGGCCCCTAGAGCGGAGGAGGGAGGAAGAAGGTTGGTGGCGCAGGCATGCGAGCTGCATTCCCCCGGCTGCTTAACTCCCAGCGAGCGAGTTAGCGAGCTGCTAAACGAAACGAGCCAAAGAAATATTCGAGGAATAAGCGGCTACCATCCTTCTCCCCTTACACTTCTCCCTTCCTTTACCCTTCGCCGCCTACTCCCTTCCTCCTACCCCCGCTGTATTTTATCGCCCCTAATTCATTGTTTTCTACGCCACGATCTTTCAGCTTTATGCCCCCCGCCATTATGGTTTATTCCTTCGCGGTGGTTATTCCTTGGGCCGAACCGTGGATATCCGCGCTCGTTTCGCATCCCCTCGTCCGTGTTGCGTTTGTTAGTTTTTTCCCCCGCACACTTCTGACGCACACCCGGCTGCGTGCAACAGCCTTTACGACTATCGCATTCGTCTTTGCTCCCTCTTTCTCGTCTTCGTCTTTTTGTCGTCTAATCGGTTTCCTTTGCGAGGTATTGCTCGAAGCTTGTAAGCTCGTAAGGACGTCCCAGGAGGAGATTTTTACTTGTTCGTTTAAAAAGATGGATCGTTTCTTTTCTCGTTTTATTAATTCGAAGGAGTTGATTTTCAAGGGATGAAGATCCAACAATTTCTTTAATTCGTATAAAGAGATAAGAGAGATGTATGAATAATACAGGCTACGTGTTATTATTATACGTAGAATCGAGATATTTTGATCAAAATTCGTGTCGCTATACGCTTTGCATTTGCTTCGAAAAGTTATTCGATTCCCTCCTAGATACACATCCCCCGTTGTATACCCCGTCTATCGTAACTATCAATCGGGAGGGAGGGGGGGCGTATCTAACTCTTTCATTCCCGAAAAACAAATCCAATATTCCAAATAGCTTTGGTCCACGAGTATATATATCGTAGAAAACTTTCTCTCGTAGAAACAAGACCGATCCCGGCCAAAAGACCGGGATTGGATCCGATAGAAAGCCGAGTGTTTCCGCGACCTCGACTCATAAACTCGAATCTCTCTCCCTTCTCCCTCCCCCTGAATCTAATATTCGAAATGGACATCTCTTGCGAAAGTAATCAATCAAATTCCAAAATACAAAGTGTATCTCTCCAAAAAGGAAAAAAAAAGGAAAACTTGTCCCAAATGCGAAATAAAATTGGCGTAGTACTTGCCATTCGAGTGAAAAAAATCACGCTCTCTTTTCCTTAAACAAATATTCTTCGTTCCATCCTTCATCTTAATCTCGCTCTTGTAAATCGCGTCTCTCTTTTACCGATCGAACACGATCGATTTTGAACGAGCCTCTCTCGTGATTCTTCCTAGGATTGTTCTGTAGTCGCAACAGGTTGCGCGAATTTTTCCACGCCCCGTGGAATTATATCCGAGGCTTTCACCGTGCGGAGAGATACGCTGTTTCGCCCGTGATACGTTGTTTAAGGGGGTTGTTAATTAGAAAAGTGGCGGAACAGGATCGAGTCGAGACGCGTGGCGATACATCGAGTTTCGATAAAAACAGGCATCAAAGATATATATATATATATATATATTTCGCGGACTGGATTTACGTACCGTGAACACTTAATAATCCGTGGTGATAAGAGAAGTAATTGAATCGGGTTTAAATAGATTGGAACGATTCTAGGAGATTCGATCGAATTTATACTTGAAATTTGCAATTCATATTTCGGTAATTGTCCGGTATATACGTACTTAGGCGCGTACGTATGGTGAACGTTGGAGGGTCTTACTTGTTCAGGACGACGGGGTTTCGCGGAACGGATTTTAATCGCGAGTAATGTTATTCGAGCGTCGTGTTCGAAACTTTTACTACTGTTTTCTTACTATTAATCTTTGGATTATTTATAAAGGGATAAGGGGATAATAAACGCGAGCTAGAATTTGATATTATACATATAAACTTACCTCAGTTTTTGACTAACTCTTTCCGAATTGTTATCGTTCTTTCTTTCTATAAAATTTTGGTAGAAAACGTATCAAGAGAAGATAGACAGAGACTTAGCTCTTGTGATGTAATATTTTTAAAATCACTTTGATATTACTATTGGATTATAATATCCAATTGTCTGGACAATCTAACGTTTCTTCAATATCGATTTTATCGATTTCTCATCGCAATCTAATCCCGCGTGGACAAAGTTCCAAGGCGATAGCGAAACTTTCACGCCGGTCAATCTCGATCCCAAACGACTTGACACGGAATTTCCTCCGTCCCAACCCGGCAATTATCAACATTATCAACGTAATGAGAATTCCTAAGGAGACGTGTAAAAACCGCAGACCCAGGTGTTGTCTCGTTTCGCCTTTTCCATTAATTCGCGTAATGCGCGATTGCGCGAGGTGGACGTGGATTACTTTTCGTAACGTTGGTAGCAGGTTTGCGTCATATCTGTTGCGCATCCCGATTTCTCGCGCCTTGATTACACGCAGATTACGCGTAATCATGGGCAACCGATAGCGCTACTAACCGGCACGATCGAGTATCGATGCAAATTACGTACCGACATTCGCCTCGACATATCGAATCCCTGGCATTTCGCCTATCCGTCGATAGAATCGTGTCGATTCTGTTGTTCGATCTTTCGAATTATCTCGAATTAAAAATTTCGAAATCATTCGATCGTTTTATTCCGTTTTATTTTATCCTTTCGCTCGGATTAGAAAAATTTTCTAAAAAAATTCAATCCAATAATATTCTACCTTTGTTGATTCGTCGATACGAGACGCACCGTTGGCAAAGTGTGTGGAAAAGGAAAGTTCCCAGGGGCGCGTGTAATTTGATTACGAGAGGATCGATCGAGGATGCGCCACCAAGTTGCCACTTTATGTAAATTGTCGGGGGCCGGGAAGCGTATGCAAACCAAATTTCCTGACCATCGTTCGAACCGGATCGAACGGGGATCGTGTAAGATTCTAAAACAGGGAAGCTGAACCGAGTTAACCAAGAATTTCACGTATCGGTATTGTTATTATTTTCGATTCGCATCTTTTAATATTTTCTCGCGCCACGGAGCGAATCGATTACATTTGGAAAAAAAAAAAAAAAAGAAAGAACTCGACGTCTTCTCTCTATTCCCGCCTCGCTTTTGTGACAGCGGAGGACGATCAAAGGCTAGACGCTCTTTTTACCGAACCATCTGATTTCTATTACAACGAGGCGGTCATTACTTATTCCGTTGATGTAACGGTAACGAAACGTGATGACAATGTAAACAGACGTGACTCGATTAGCATAAAGTATTGTTTCGAATGTAGCGAAATCTTTGCCCAGGACGGAAAGTTTTTGATCAAGTTTTTTTACGCCTCGAGTGCGCGAATATTCTTAATATCGGTAACGCGTGGACAAAATGCTATTAAAATATTATCGAGATAGTCCAACTAATTGCGCTGTGCAAGAGGGAATGTGAGCGGCGGAGAGTAACAAAAAAAGACGGATACTTTTAAAAACATAAAAATAGAGCATTTTATTGTTCAGTCACAGGTTTTTTTTTTTTTAATTCTAACATTATCTCTCACGTCGTCCTCGTCGGGGTATAATTTGCGAAAGGGAGGAGTATGAGATGGGTATGAGAACGTATGAAAATCGCTTGCGAGGGAAGCTAAAGAGGAGATTGATCTCACATTGTTTGTACATCGTGTGGTTACGAATTTATTTATAGCGATCGTTTTTTTCGGTTTCTTTTGCGCACCTTTCTCTCTCTCTCTCTCGAATCCGACCGTCTCACCTCTCCTCGAATCCGATTAAGAGAAATTAAAAATTTGTCTCCTACGAGCTCGATATCCCTCTTTGCTCTTGGAGCTAATCGGGAATCGCGAAAAAGAAGAAGAAGAAAAAAGGAGAAGAAGAAATAATAAAAGAAACGAAGACAATAGACCGTCGAATTCAAGCAGAGGCCTCGCATGCGACGGAAAACCGTGCCCCGCGCGTGTCTCTGAACATCCACGCGATGCCTCCGTCTTTTTCCGAGCGAAAATAAATAAAATATAGAAGTTGCACGCATCTTAATACTTTACAAAGGAAAGGAAGTGATTGAAGTGATGATATAAAAGTACGATCGTCGCTTAGAGATATTTAAAAGTTGGCCGGTCTTATAGATACAAAATTAAATACACATTGGATTTAGCGTGCACGATCGAAGGAGGACGAATCTCCGTTTTTTTTATCCTCCGTGTCGAGGCTCACCACGCGCGAATCTCGAAATTGGAAACTCGAAACGTTTTCACGATCGATTATTATCTTCATTTTTTCCACGATCGTCGTTCGAACTTTCTTCCGCGTGGATTTCCGTCGCAAAATTTCGCACATCCTTTCGTACACGATACGGCGCTTGGATGTTGGTTAAAGGTAAATTCACATGGCACACCGCGAGCTGCGTGGCTCCGTGTACGTATACACACACATATATATACACACACCAGAGAATATATCGCACACCGGTGATCTTCCAAGAGGATAAATCTCTCGTCCGACGAGAGATCTTTTCACGCACCTTTTTAACCCTTTCTCCTTTTTTTTTTTTTAAATTAACCGTGAGCTTGATCAACCAATTATGTTGCCGATAGAGACGCAGAAGACGTATTTACAACGATTTTTTAAGCTATCTAGCAAAACTCACTGACTCGCTGCAATGTACAGACACCATATTATAATCACGAGGGAAGCACCTTAAATATTATATAATCACTCTCTCTCTTTCTCTCTCTCTCTCTCTCTCTCTCTCTCTCTCTCTATCCATTTCTCGTATATTCTCTTCTCTATTTACAAAAGCGCACACTGTTTCTCTCTTCGTGGAATTGTCTTTTTTTTTTCCTCTCTCTATCCGAGTTTCTCGACACGAGTTCACACTTTTCGTTGTTGTTTTTTTTTCCCCTTTTTTTCCCCCCCTTTTTATATCCTTCTCACGAGGAAAAAAACACAGAAATCTCTTCTTGTGGAAAACATTTTATACATCCGGAAGAATCCGTAGTATTTACACTCGTATATATTTAATACCACCTTATTGCACCTATTGTATCATATATAGAGGAGACGCACACTGTACCGTTTTCCCTCGGCAATGCCGAAGTGTTTGGCGCACCACCGCTTTGAAATTCACTGCTACGCCCACAATCCCACAATCCCGCACCGGAAGAAAAGCGCGGTGTGCAACACGCGTATATATATATATATATGTATACACTGGGACACGTACACACATACGCACGCACAGATAGACACACGCGTAGAAAGAGCTGGGAACGAAGGCGAAGCAACGAAACGAAGGTGCATTCATATGTGCACGGAGACGGTTCGCGACCCGTTGGACGTCCTGTTGTTGTGCTGGCGTCGGACGGGCGGCGGTTGCCTCGTCCTCTGCGTGGTCCTCTGATTGTTGGGCACGTCCGGCAACGCGAACCGCAGCTTCTCCCAGAACAGTTTGTCGCCCCATTGCAAGTAGGTGTTGGTCTTGAGATAGAGCCTGATGTCGGGGTCGAGGTCCCGTTGGTGGACGTCGCCGACCAGGACGAGGATCAACCTCCGTCTCCGATCGCGCAACACCTGATGATGGGCCGACTTGAAGTCGAACCGGCACCACTCCGACTTGATGAAGTTCTCCGACAGCACCATTATCGTCCTCCTCGAGGACTCGACCGCCTGGACGATGGTGTCGGCTATGAAGCTGCCTACGGGGAAGTCGCGGTAGTGGAGGCACAGCTTGTACGAGGGGTTGCCCATCTCGAGGACGGGCGCCAGTTCCTCGGCGACGAACGCCTCGTCCTTGGAACTGTAGCTGATGAACGCGTCGAACAGCTTGTCCCTGTCGTCGCGGTCCACCTCGTGGCTCCTGTAGAATATCCTCACCCCGAATCTCGAGTGGAACCACACGCGAAGCTCTTGGCGGAACACGAACCCGAGCAGGCACAGCAGCACCACCAACGAGGAGGCGACCAGGGTTGTGACGAGGAGGGGCAGGTAATCCTGCAACACTTGTTTCTCGATGATGGTCTTGGTGAGGTTTCGATGCGCGTCGTTCTCCGCGCTCGCTGCGCCCGTGCACGAGGCGCTGCTCTCGTTGCCGTGCTTCTCGCGCCTCTCCTCCTCGTCGCTTCGGCCGTCGGCCACGAGCCGGAAACCGAACTCGTTGTCCGCGAACACCTGGTCGCCGAACGCCTCGAACTCCGTCACGTTGTACACGCACCGCAACGCGGACGCGTCCGTCACTCGCGCGCTCGCCTCGCGGATCCACTCCCGATAGCTTCGAAGGTAGTCGCACTCGCAGGACCACGGGTTCCCCGACAAACTGATCTCGATCGAGTTGGGGAGCGTCCACACGGCCAACACTGTCAAACGGTTCCCCTCCAATCGAAGGACGCGCAACGATCGCAGGGTGGAGAAGGTGTCGTTGCCGATCGAGGAGATCCGATTCCTGTGCAGGTAGAGCAGCCTCAACGCGTCCAGTCCCTCGAACTCGTGCCCCTTCAACTCTCGAATCTTGTTGTCCTGGAGGTGGAGGTCCTCCAGGTCCCTGAGCCCGTTGAACGACCGATTCTGCACGATCTCGATGTTGGACGAGTTGAGGAACAACACTTTGAGCTTCTTCCGGCCGATGAAAGCGTGGCTGGAGACGAGGCGGAGGTCGTTCCCGTCCAAGTAGAGGCGGGTCGCGTCCATCGGTATCTGCTCGGGCAGCTTGTTGGCGTGGCCCCCGTTCGAGCAGTCGACCACGTTCGCCGACCACGATTGATCGTGGTAGCACGTGCAATTGGAGGGGCAGGTCATCTCGCAGTCGCAGGCGTCGAAGTCGCAACAGTGGCACAGGGCGAAGCAGTGGGTGTCGTATTTGCACAAGAACTGGGAGTGGGACGCCTCGACCAGCGGGACGAACGCGTGCTCCCGATCGTAGAGCAGCTTGCAGTAGATGCTCTCCAAGTCCATGACGCGGGGCTGCACCCTCGTCTGATTCTGCCTGTTGACCCGTTGCAACCATTCCATGGTGCAGTCGCACAGGTACTGATTGTCCCCGATGTAGAACTCCGGAAGTGGTTTGTCGGGTGGGACGGCGCTGATCCTCAACGCGTACGGCTCCAAGTTTCGTATCTGATTCCCTTTCAGCTCGACCGTGGTCAAGTTGGGCTTCTTGAAGAAGGAGTAACTCTGCACCTTGGAGATCTGGTTGTCGTTCAAGTAGAGCCTCTCCACGCTCATCGGGATCGCGTTCCCCGTGATCTCGGTCAGCTTGTTCTCGCTCGCGTCGAATATGCTCAAATTCAACTGGCTCTCGATCTCGAAGTAATTGCCCAGCTCCCGTATCTCGTTCGAGTGTATGTCGAGCCACTGCAGTCCGGTCGGTATCATCGCGTAGTCGAACCATCTAAGCTTGTTGTCGCTCACGTTCAGCCACACGAGGTTGGATAGATTGGTGAACAGGCCGGCGATGTCCGTCAACTGATTGCCGTCGAGACGGATCGCTTGGAGGTTGGCGTTCTCGTCGAACGTGCCTGGCTCGATGTATTGTATACGGTTCATGGCGAGATTCAATATCTTCAACTCCTTGATACGATCGAAGACGCCTTTGCTCAGATTGCCGATATGGTTCTCGGTTAATCGAAGCCCGTAAAGTTGGGACACGTGGTCGAACGTGCCGCTCGGTATCTCCGAGATGAGATTCTCGCCGAGGTCGAGGGTGCGGAGGAGGGGTGTGGCTTTGAGCGCGTCCGGGACCGACTCGAGCTGGTTACGGTTCAGGTGGAACTCTTGGAGGGACGAGGCGTTCCTGAGGGCGGCCGGGTTTATCGTGTGCAGCCTGTTGTTGTCCAACGAGAGCAGATTGAGCACGTAGAGGCCGCTCAGCGTGGTCGCGTCGATGACGGTTAGCAAGTTGTAGCTGAGCAGCAACGTGTGAAGATTGTAGAGGGCCGAGAACGTGTTCTCGGGCAGGCTTTCCAACAGATTCTCCTGCAACCGGAGTATCTGAAGGCTGTAGAGGTCGCGGAACACGGCCGGGTCGAGGCGAGCGATCCGATTGTTGGACAGGTCGAGCACCACCAAGCGCACCAAACCGACGAACGTGGCCGCGTTCACCCATTCGGCGGTCAACTCGTTGTGGGAGAGGTCGAGCACCAAGAGTTGGGCGAGCTCGGTGAACAAACCCGGGGGCAACACGTTCAACGTGTTGTTGCGAAGATGGATCTCCTGGATGTTCCTCGCGTCGCTGAACAACTCGGGCGGGAGGCTCGCGAGCCGATTGTCCGCGAGCCTCAAGACGGCCAGCGAGGAGAGGCCCTCGAACGCCCGATCCGCCATGAAGCTGATGGCGTTGCAGCGCAGGTCGAGGCTGTGCAGCCTCGTCAAGCCGGAGAACGCCGCGGTCGGCAGCGATTCGACGCTGTTGTTGCTCAGATCCAACTCCTTCAGCTTGGACAGGCATCTCGAGGCGCCCGTGAAACGAAAGCTCGTCACGTCCCGTAACCGATTCCTCGTCAAATTCAGTATCTCGAGATTGACGAGGGGGCAGAGGGCGCCCTCCGGTATACCCCACATGTTGTTCTCCCCCAGATCCAATTTCTCCAACTGCTTCAACTCGTCGGTGAACGCCCCCCCTGACACGTCCAACGCCATCGCGGACCAATCGGTGTTGTGCGTCCTCACCGTCAAATTCCTCAACTCCTTCAACCCTTTGAACGCGTCGTCCGACAGGTTGCCGATCTTGCAGTACTCGATCACGAGCTCGCGCAACTCGACCAACGGCCTGAAACTGCCCGCGCTCAACGAGCTCTGGTAGAAGAGCGCGTCGCTGCACTCCAACCTAAGGCGGACCGTGTGCTGCGGTTGTATCACGCTGAAGTTGGTGTTCTCCAGCTCGCTGTTGATAGTCCTGAGACGGCACACAAGCGAGACGTCGTCCTCGGTGTCGCCGGTCGCGACCCACTTGCACTCGTCCGGCGCTTTGTACCGGAGCGCCTTGCTCAGGGACGCGCCGAGGACACCGAATATCGTGCCTAGAATTATGGCGAAGAACGCAGGACTTCCCCGCATCTTTCCGCCCTCTTTTCTCCTCTCCTCAATCTTCCATCAAATCTCGCGCGAACGCGGCTCCCACGGATCTCCAGCTCCTCTATCTGTCGCGAAACCGGCCGCGATCCATTTAAGTCCAATCAGACCCGCCGATCTCTCTACCTCACATCGCCCATCTCTCCTCTCTCTCTCCTTCTTATCCTCTCTTCTCTCTTCTCTCTCTCTCTCTCTCTCTCTCTCCTTTCTCTCCTTCTCTCTCCTTTTCGCGATATAAAGAGATTTTTGTCCCCTTTTTTCCCCCTTCCCTTTCTTTTCTAGATCGAACGAAAGTATATATATACATATATAGTGTGCGTGTATATATATATGGCGTTTATATATATATGTACACTTTTCGCGAATATTCTACGATCTTTTCTCCGATGCACGAGTATGCACGCGCGGGCGCGCGCGCGCGAGCCCGTATACAAGCAAGACGATTTATAATCCTGGAGATTTCATCCTCTCTCGTGTCCTATCCTCCTTTGAACACGGTTCGAACAACGTTGCGCGTTGATGAGGTTCACCGACCTCTCCGAAGTCGAGGTATCGATACACTGTGACTCTGGTTGCGACGCGTTATTGCACCCGGGACGAGGAAATAATATAAAAATCCTCGGAAACGGACGAAAAGTGACGTTACGGGCGTCGTCGACACGCGTGTTGTATATACGGCTCCGGTAAGACCCACGGTTCTCCGAGGACTGGTTGGCAAGTTGTAAGGCCCGAACTGCCACCGCTACCCTCGCCCCTCCGCCCACCCTTCCCACCTTTCTCCTCCCGCCTCTCTTCCCCTCCCCGCCCGCCCTTCCTTTATCCCCACCTTTACACCTTCTCTCCTCTCGTCGCCGTCGTGGTCGTAGCCGTCGCGGTCGTGGTTTTCGTGGTTTCGTGGTCGTGGTCGTGGTCGTGGGTCGTGATCGTGGTCGTGGGTCGTGGTCGTCTTCGTCGTTGTCGTGATCGTCGTCCTCGTCCTCGTCCTCGTCTTCGTCCTCGTCTTCGTCTTCGTCTTCGTCGTCGCCCGTAGCCCGTAGCCCGTAGCCGGGGCCCGACGTTCCGGCAAGCCTATAAAAACAAGACAGGTACACTTCTCCGGGCCCTTACAGTGGCTCCTCTCCAGCATCTGCAGCCTCCATCCACCGCGTCGATCGGTCTCCTCGTCCCACCCCTGGTAGTTTCAGTTAGCTCGATCTCGCTCGTTTCGCCTCTGCCTCTCCTCTCCTCTCCTCTCTTCGGCGCTCTCCTCCTCGCCTCCTCGCGTTCCTTCCTCTTCTCCTTCGCTTCTCTCTCTCTCTCTCTCTCTCGCTCGCTCGCTCGCTCGCTCGCTCGCTTCTCTTCTTCCCTCGGCCCTTTTGCCGCCCCTCCACTCCTCCCTGCCCTGTTCCACTCGGCCGTATTGCCGAGTTCGATTCGTCCGTGAAACGCCTCGCCTCACCGTCATCTGTTCTCACATCGTTTCTACGATTCTGTCACGGGGAATGAAACCTCGAAAAAGAATGTTCGCGCTCAATGCCTTTGTGCGAATCCCGTTCCCATTCGCATTCCAGTTGTCGCAGAGAGAGGAGTACACCGGCTAGCATTTTGCAACTAGCCGTTCGCCTCTTCTCTCTCTCTCTCTCTCTCTTTCCTCCTCCCCTCCCTCCGTCCCTTTTCCGCCTCCTCTTTTATCTTTCCACTCCTTGCAACTCTTTCATCCGTGGTTTCGCCGATTTATAATCCGCGCGAGTGGCTGTTGGCGACGCGTATCCGACGCGTGTTACACGAGGGGAGCGCGGGGGAGGGGAGAGGAAGAGGAGGGGCAGGGAGAAGAGACATACATACACTGTCCTTTTGTGCGGAATTTTCGCGGAATTGAAAATTCTCTGTCCGTCTGCCGGTTGGCTGACGACGAGGATGAGGAGGATCGTCTGGAAATGAACGATTCCTCGAAATTACGCGTACTTCTTTCTCCTCCACACGTTCCTCGCGCGTTTTTTTCGTGTTTCGGAAATCTCTCGTTTCGGAACATGTTTGAGATCGATCGAAATTTATCGGCGGACGACGAAGACGATAGACGGAGCGTCGTCGTCGTTGTTCACGCGTTCAGTAGGGGGGGGGGGGGGAGGGATACGCGTGGCTCTTTTTTTTTTTTGTGTAAAAGTAACGTAGAGTGAAATACTTTCCTTTCACGGCCCGTTTTCCGCCTCGTCATTATTAGCTTTATGGTCTGTTTGGGATTCGCGCATTCCCGGCTCCCATTCAGTGTAAAACGATCGGACGCATTGTGTCAGGAATCGTGTGTTAGGGACACGTCAAGTGGTTCCCTTCCCGTGGAGGAGGGAAAGAGAGAGAGAGAGAGGGAGAGGGAGAGAGGGAAAAGGAGTGATCCGCCTCCTTTCAGAAAACAGTGCTCGGTAGCTTCCATCTCCCGTCGTTGAAAAGTGATTTGTTACCTTTACCTGGGCCAAACGTAGGGGACCCAAGCATTTGGCAGCCACTCGAATACGTTCCACCGGTTGATTTACTCATCGAAATTCAAATAGGAGGATACATCATTTTCATCGGACCAATAAAAGTATCATTAGTAAAATGAATGCCGGTGATCGGCCTCGATTCGTTCCACTTCCTTCGTGCGTACCTTCTTTACCTTCCTCTTCTTCTTTTTTTTTTTTATCTTCCAACAACCGAGATAGAAAAGGAGATCTTAAAAATCCCGTCCCAATAAAAAGCTGTAACTCTTTGAGAAAAGAGTTTCGCTCGGGGAAAACGGGAATCGTTCGGTGATTAACGAAAAGTTGAACGATATTTCTCGTGATTTTCTCTTCGATTTTGCAAATTGATCGATTCGAAGGATCAATCGAAATAGCGAGGCAATGCGATAAAAGGGTAGAGAAATTACACGAATAGAGAATCGAATAAAGAAAATGAAAAGTGTTTTTAAGGAACGAAATTCGTCGAACACTGGTCGAAATTCTGGATGAAAATTCCACGCATACGTATCGAAAAACGAGACGATCTCTGTCAAGTTTAGATCGACGAAAGAAGAATTGCAAATCATCGATATCAATTCGACTTTTTACAATAGATATTCGAATAAATGTTATATCATTTCGATCGAACTTTTGATGGACAAAAATATCACGAATCTTGGATAATTTGAAGAAGGATAATTTAAAGAATTAATTACCTGGCTTAAGAAGATAACGACGGGTTGCGTTTATTAAGCATCACATCGGGTAGGGAAATAAATGGTAAACGGAATGGTGGAAGCGAATCCTCGTGGTCGGTTTCATTGATTCTTATTATAAGATCTTTACCAAGGCCGTAGCCTTAAATCGGTATAATATTTCACCTTTCCACGCCGGCGATGGGCCACGTTTTATTCAGTCACCAGGTATCCGGTGTTTCGCGAATTAATCGCGATATCACGGCGAAAGTGCGACGAATCGGCCACCTTCTCTTAATCGCTTCTCATTTACACGAATGTGTGTCCCTGTGCTCGCTTCTAGGAAAAAGTCCCTCCTTTCCGCGTAAACACTCGGCAGATTCTACCTGCGTTCTCGAACGAGACCGTATCGATTACAAAAATAAATAAGAAAAAAAAAAAACGAAAGAGACCAAACTGAAAGAGAACGGATTACCTCGCGAAAAAAAGATGTTTCGTCTTCGAAAAACCTGCGTCTCGTTGCATCGACGACAAAAACAATTATAAAATCGAAACTAGTTTTAAAATCAAGTGCGATTTTAAAAAAAGATATATATATATTATGAAAAAAATTAATGATAAACGGATAATTTCGAGTGATCGATGGTTGCGCAATCTTTGACATTTTAAAGAAAGGATTCCCATGATGATTTCTCCTGGAAACAGGGAGAGAAGAGGAGAGCAACCATCCACGCCGTCCACTTTTTCCTCCTCCTCCTCCTCCTCCCTCCTCCTCCCTCTCCCCCTCGGTTGTCGGGTTTGATTAGCGAAGCGATGTGAATGAGCCTTAAGAAGGAGGATGCCCCTTCGATGGCTGCGCCGCTGAAAGGTGGCTAGCTGGCGGCTGGGATCGGCGAAAGCGGTCAGTGATCGCTGGGGCCTCATGCTCGGGCCCCTCGTTGCTCACGATCCCCACGTCTCTCCCACTCCTCTCTCTCTCCTCCTTCCCTCTTTCCCTCCTTCCCTCCCTCACCTCTCTCTCTCTCTCTCTTTCTCCCCCACCACCGTACGCCCCACCACCGTCCGCCCGTGGGCCTAGTCTCCTTTCAACGGTGCAGGTGACGGGGCATTCTTTTAAATCTAATCAACTACCGAACCTCGGCCCGATATATACAGGGTGTTACCGAACTGGCCTGCCTGACAGCATCCTTAAAAATAGGATACCAGTCGAGTCCTGACAAGGTGTCCACTTATCGAGTCGGCCAAGGTGGCCGCGCGTAATTCATGGGTTCAGGAGGGAAGGAGATGCGAACTGCTGCTTCTGCCTTCTTTCTTTCTCTCCTCTCTTTCTCCCTCCTCGAGACACGATCCTCGGTATACTTTCCTTCCCTTCTTCTCCGTCCCCCACTCCCTCCGAGAAGAAGGAGATACTCTCCTCGATTTTTCGACGCGTTTAAGGGCAGTCAAGTTCCAGTTACGAAATCCTCTCTCTCTCTTTCTCCGAGCCACAGGAAATCGAGCAGAGGAGGATCGATCGATTCCCTCGCGGATGTTAAACGATGGCCGAACGAAATAATATCTCCTCGATCTTGATCTTTCGGTGCGGATTTTTTCACGGATTCTTTTCGATCGAATTCGAAGGAAGAGGAGGCAGGAAGAGGAAGGATTAAGGAGAGGCTCGTAGGATGAACACGTGTACCGCAAGCCCACCCTGTATATCGCGCTTCGAGATATCACGAGGCGCACGCGATGATCCAGAAAGAATGACTTACGCTCATTGAACGGAGCGGAGACACGGCCGTTTTCACGCTTCCCCGACGAATCACGCAATCGGTGCTCGAATGGAACACGGACGGGGGAGGGGGACAATCGTCAGAATTTCCTCGTTTCTCTCTCTCTCTCTGTCTCTTTCTCCCTTGAAACGCTAATTGGACCAAATTCGAGAGATCAAACGCTGTTTCGGCTGTTCGTTAGCCGAAGGGAAATAGATCGAGGAAGAATATCGTGGCTTGCAATTTCGTGATGCACGAAACTTAGAGAAGCGGATTCCTATCGTTCGTTTACCGGTACTTCGACGATGCTCGTCGATTATTCATACACTTTCTTTTATAATTTATCAATCCAGAATGCGAGAATTGTCGATAGTCGACTCTGAGGACTCTCGAACGGTCTCGCGTGTAAGACGTATTATATACTTTGTTGAAGAAAAGAGAGAAAAGAGAGTAAAATTTTTCACTCTCGTATTCGACGAGGAGAAATGCGTTTGGAAATCAAGTTGTCCGGCTTGATAACCGATCAACCGATTTTTACCTTCGTTTTTAACGCGTTCAACAAGTGGTGATTTTGAAACGAGATCGCTACTCCTTACGCTTACCTATAATTTTCAGACGTCTGTATTTAAATCAGTTTAATCGCGAGCGAGAATACGCAGTGTATGCAAAAAATGTATGTTTCTTTTTTTTCTCGGCCAGGATTCTTTTTTCGAAACGACTCGAAAATTACACGACTCGGGTCCGGGTTAAATATTTTTAACGAACGTATATTATAATTCGATTAGCATATCGTTCTTCTTCGTGGCGTATCCACACATGTGTCGTTTTGTGACACAACGAGTGATCGTGCATCGATCATGAAAACGTCGATCTTGAAAACGTCCGAGGACGAAGTTTGTCGAGTTTGCCGTGGATCAAAGAGGATATCCTCTATCGTGGATCCATCGGATTCTCTCTGTAACGCACAGATTCGATCGATCTCCTCGACGTGCAATATCGCGAGAAATCGAGAAGAAAAGAATTCTCGGCGAAAGTGTCACCCTTAAAGGAAATCATCTCTTCAATAGGGATAAATTCGAACGACGTGCGCGCTTCTTTCTTCTTTCTCGTATCTTCTTCCTCCAGCAGGAGGAATGTTTCTTCCACAGGAGGATTGTGATTAGGCGTCCCGGGCGAAATGACTCCGCAAATGGAACCACTTTGGCGGTGGTCTCCTCGCGTCGAGCCACGCGAAGACTGATGAAGAGAAAGAGAGGGAGGGGGGAAGAAAAAAATAATTACACCGTTTGCGAATCCATTTCGATGAAAGTTGCTCGAGAGGATTCCGTCTGCAACCAGGTCCCGATGAAAATTCATTCTTTCCCCACCTATCGTACGTCGCGCGCGTAATTATCGTGCAAAACTTGGACGAAACGTGGCATCCTGTAATTAAGCTAGAATCTCCGCGAGGAGATTATCCGTTTCAAAATCATGCCGTTTCAAAACGCGGTCGGGTCGACGGAGAGGATCGACGACGATCGAGAAGAGGGATCCCTCGCTCGAGCGCGCTTTCACCGCGATTTTTCTTCCCCCCGCAACGAAACTCTCCACTCCACTTTGTTTATTGTTCCGTCACGGGATCACGAAATCTCGAATATCCCGCCACGATCACCTGCTGGTGCTTCGTCCTACATCCTTATCGCGAGCCCGCCACAACTCGCGCCTCTATCTCCTCGCGTCCATTTCACCTCGCCGCTTTATTGCTTCGCCAACAATGGGTCGTAAGCGATAGCTTGCGAGCCAGATCCATCCGTGGAATAATTTTAATTTAGACCGCGTGAGAAAGGAAGGGTGATCGAGAATGTAAGAGTCGCCACTCTCGATCGTTACGTAGCGAGGAAAATGAGAGATTTGACAGAGGTAATCATTGTTCAATTGTTTCTTCTCGAGACAATTTTAATGCGCTGCAAAAATGTGAAAACATCATCGAGAAAGAATTATGAGAGACGAATGAAACGATTATAGGATGCGCAACGATTCGAAGGTAAACATCGAAGTTTAGTGGAATTGGGAGGAGACGTTGGTTGGGACAAGCCCGTCCCATTACGAGGCGCGTTGACTCAATTACCATAGCTGTACCCTTTCGGCTCGTTGTTATGGCACACCGTGTTTTAATGCTCGCGCGCTACCGTTCCTTGGCCTCCATAAGCACTTAGAGCTTGTACTGCTCGACGAAACAGTCCATAAAGAGAGACACTCTCCTCACTCGAACCGATCTGCAATCCTTCAATTTCTCTCCGACTTTATTTCGAATCCCAGAGGTTAATCGATTCAAGAGAGAGAGAGAGAATGGATAAGAAAAAAGAAATACTTTGATTTTATCGATTAATACGAAAAAATAAAAATTTTCGTTACGAAAATACTCGTCGTGAAAGGCGATCGTTTTCTTCATCATTATCTCCATTGTATCGCATTGAGAATTAGGGATTGGGATAGAAGGATCTCTTCTTCTAATCAACGGAGATACCGGGATTCAATTGGCTATTCAACGTACACGATTTACGTTCGTGGAATCGGCGAGAGACGAAACGGTATCGAAAGAATTTGGAAAGAACGATCGCGTTTAAAGGAATCGAACGGTATTCGAGTTTACGATTGGTGGTTGAGATTCGAAACAGATTTCGTTCGTGTTATTTTCCGCGGGGTAAAAATGGATCGGATGCTTATCAAGTGAACGGGGTTCACGCGAGTTTGGTTTCGCGTCCGTTTCACATTCGTCCGTTCGGGATTTTACATTGAATGGGGGCCGTGAAAAAAAACGATGAAACAACATCAATCGGATAAGGAAGCGACGTTCGATTAAAATCGAATCGCGCGCGATAACGGTACCGCGCGAATAAAATATAAATTCCTGCGAAGATGAAACGGTATTCACCCGCTCGTTTAAATATTCCGCGTGTATATCCGTAACAACCGTCTAAACTGGTACGCCATACCATACCTTATACACATATATATATATATACACATATATACACCTTTGGTAAACCGCGAATCGTTTCCACGCCTTTTTCCTATCTTTCGCATTCGTCTATCGGCCCCGTCATCCGTCGTTACCATAAAGTTTATCATCGTCCGTGTTCGAGGGGATAATCGACTTGGTATAAGGTAATCGGCGTGGAAAATTTATCGCCGACAGAGGCGCGATCCCGAGAAGTCGTTTTCCAATGTTAAGAGGTGCACGGCCGAGAGCGAGGCGTGTGAGGCCTCCACGACGAGGAGAGGGGGAAGGAGAAGGTGGAGGGGTTGACTCACGAGGATTAGAACTCACGATTGTCGACAGAGAGAGAGAAAGAGAGAGAGAGAGGAGGAAGGAATCGAAGTTGGGTCTAAAGTTGAAGGAGGACGAGTTAAACTTCGAGATAGAAAGAGAAAGAGAGAAAGTGGAAGAGGACGAGATAGAAGGATGGAAAAGGATGTATAGGAGTCACACGCGCGCGAGTCGAGCAGAGAGAGAGAGAGGTGGGAGGGGTGGGGTGGACGATCGTCTATAATCGAGTTGACCGTGAAATTTTCATTACACCTTTTCTGAGTTATGCATATAAATAAGGAAGGGAGAGCGGGTCGGTGTGCCGGGAGCGAAGAACGTGGCAATGCCTTTGTTAGCGGAAGGTTAATGGTTAAGAGACCCCCGGCTATCTTACCTCCGCTGACAGGAGTCTCGTTAACGATTACGATAACTCGACGGGCCTTCCTCCGGGTGGGGGAGGAGGGGACGGTCGGATATGGACTCGCCAAGGTAATCCGGAATTCACGGGCCCGATTTCGAACGGTCGAATCGTCGTATGACTACGTGCCATCGCGCGGAGAAAAGTGGTCAAGTTGTACGCGCGTTCCCCGCTTGTTCCCCGCCGCAAACAAATTTCGTTCAACCGAGCTCGACGCTCGAATCGACGCTCCGTCGTTCGCGAACAGCGTGGAACGTGACGACCGCAGAAAACTTTAGTTCGTTCGGCTAACGAGCGTTTTAACTCGAGAAAGTTTGCCGGGGTGGTCCGTAACGAGTCGAAATTCCGTAGGAAGCGCGGCCGTGGACAATTCAAGGCTGTGTAGCACGGCGAGGTACGACGATGCTCAAGGATCATCGCCGTTGATGAACGTGAAACGTGTCCTCCGTTGTCGCTGATCATCGTGAAAAATTAACGTATTTCTTATTGTCCAGGTGTCTGTGGGAGCGTGGATACGTAGCGTTGCATGCGTAGTCTGCCCGTGAGTCATCATCCCGCCGATCCTGGAAACCTGGTACGCGTGAATTTTTCGCCCTCGAAAAACGTTCTAATTATTCTTAATGGCGGCTAGTTTCCCGGCTAGGAGTTAACTCGTCGAAGATAATTTTGCAGGGTTGTATTAGGTTCCTTTTTTCGCTCTCTTTTTTCCCCTTTCTTCTTCTTTTTCTTCTTCATCTTGTTCTTCTCATCGAATTTCCTGTGATAATTCAACGGATCGTTTAATAACGCGTGAAACTTTGACACGTAGAGTGGTTTTAATAAGCACCTTGTGGAGCACCGAGTTAAGAGAAACGAGTTAACTCGCGTTGGAGAGAAAAAGAAGAAGAAAAATAACGTGTTTATCGAGGCAAGGAGTTTTTTGAAAAACTCCTCGTCCAACGAATTGTTTAACGGGCGAGGCGTTTTCCGTTTTTCCTCCTCTTCCGCCAAAGAAAACAGCCCCCTCGAATGTTCGATCACCGTTCTATTAAACCATTGGCATCCTCGATCGAGGATGAAAGCAAACAGGACGAAAACACGATATCTGGCAGATGGAAGTCTCCCTTTCAGAGATTTACCACGTTCTTTCTAACGTTAACCACGCTCACTTGCAGCATTATCCGTTTTATCGAACAATCTTAACTTTGAAGCGTGAAGCGAAACAACAGTCTCATTGTTCCCTCGTGCTTTCGTGCCTAATATTCCACGCTTTAATCCGTTTTTGCATCTTCTCCACACACCTGTTCGCCCGATTCTCGATCAATTTCCTCTCAATTGGATACTCCGATTCAGATAGATAGATTTTTCTAGATTTTTATTATCCGAGAACAAGTTGGAAAGTTATCGTCGCAAAAAAGTTATCGTTAAGAGAAGAGACAGATTGGTCGGATGGGGGGAACCGGATTAACGATCGATCGAGAATAAGAGGGAGATTTCTTTATTGGAACGCATTCTTCCGTTCTCGTGGATCTAATCTTCTATCCTGGAAGAGGAAGAGGAGCAAAGGAACAGTCGAAGATAATCTCGGGGTTCAAAGACTGTTGGGCGCCCGAGAAACGTATCCCACCCCCGAAAATTGACGATCCCGCGAAACCGGCTAAGATTCCGTCGAACCAAAACTGGCCAATTCTTCTCAACCCTGTCGTTAAGCCGCGATACGTAATTCGAAGAGCTTCGAAGTTTGAATGCGCGAGCATGTAAACAGGGATTTCGTCTGTTTTATGTCTTTTTCTTCTTCTTCTTCTTTGTTACACTTGAAAAGCATTTATTAATTGAATTATTTAGAATCAATAGCAGGCGTATTCTTCGGATCATGCGAAGAAATATAAAAGATTTTTGAGAAAGTTTTTGGATGTTCACTTAGAACGAGTTTTATCATTGAGTGAGTAAAAATTTCGAGAATGGTCTTCCTTTTTTTTTTATATAAATAGATATATAATTTTTATTCTCAACGCAATGTCTATTTCTGGAAAAATAGACTCTTGGCTTTTTTGAATTTTGATTTTTGGTTATTCGTTTATAAACCTCGTCTCGAATTTCCAAACGTAAAAATTGATCACGAGTTGTTTCGCGTAAAAAATGGTTGTCTTATTCAAACACTTCCCCTCTTTTTACTCCAATTTAACAGATTTTCGCGAATTCAATTATCTCCTTTTACTTCGTCTTTGCGATCGAACCCGCACTCTCGTCTCGTTTTCACGCGCGCGATAAAATTTATTTCCCCAAAATTATTCCGCAAACTTGTCGTCTCTCCTTCTCCTCACTTAAAAAATAATCAAAAAATATCACAAAACCGAATATCCGAAGCGACATTTAATCCGACATTAAACCTTTCCTTTACGTACGAATTGGCGCCATGAAACTCTTTAGCGAGTAAATACACGATGCTCGTCCTCCCTCCTCACCTCTCCCCATACGGGGATCCCTTAATTACTTCGACACGAGCAGCAGAGAAACTCTGGTGGAAAGAAAACTGGAATATCCCCGGTTCGGGTTAATTTTTTCCCTTCTCCATTGTTTTTCTTTTCCTCTCTCTTTTTCGCGAGGAGGAAAGTGCGCACGCTCGCGAAAGGCAGACGTTGCGTTATTTAAAGGGAAGAGGGGCCCCGCTCGCGTAATTATCCCCGGCGAGGAGGGAGGAGACGGGCGGCGGACAGCATGATTAATAAATTTATAGTTTTATTTCGCCACGCCGCTCAGGGCCCAGGCCGATCAGATACGCGGCCAGATATCGTTACGCGCTATTGTGCCGCTAGATTAATTCGCGGCAATAAATTCTTCATACAGAACGCGGCACCGCGCGTTAAGTGATACAAATGAGTTCGATATTCAGTTAAATAATTCGCGCTAACCGCGTTCCTCCAACCCGCCCCTCCGTTTTAGGATCGTTCTCGAGGAACGGGATCTAAAGTGTTCTAAACTTCGTCGTAATTTCTCGTGATTCATCTTCGTTCTTCCGATTCAAATTCATCGGAAAATTTGTTTAACGTCGGTCCTTTAGAATTGTCATTTTATCACCGTCTAAGTGACAAGTCTATTTTAAATCTCTATCGCAATGAATTGTTAATTTGGTTACCGAAATCGAGTTTGAGTTTGGAAAAGATAGGCGAAATGGAGATTGAATCTCGTTCCATTCTCGAAGATCGCAACGAGCTTGGAACAATCGAAGAGATTCTCATCGAGAGAGAAAAATTTACCGATATTTCGACGGAGGAGAATTCGGTGGTGGGAAGAAGGGTGGAGGGAAGGCACGGTTCGTGTTGGTTTAACGCGATTCAAGCGGCCACCGCCGACGTATCCACGGTATTGCTCAGGGACCTGCGATCACGAGCGCTATGCATGCGTGGGGGCAGGCTCATTTATTTACCGAGGATCAGTATTGGCAGGTTGTAATTTACAAATGCTGGGACCCGCTGGATTTATCGGCGCTCCGCTACCCTCTCATTACAACCCTCTGCCCTCCGTCATCTTCCCTCTCGCCCTCCATCCTTCTTCCCTCCCTACCTCCCCCCAGGCCCAACTCGCACAACTCGTCTCCTCGGGCTCGTTACATTTCCACCCTCCAATCGGCCGGCCTTGGGTATAAACTCCGCTCGTGATTATCGTCAATTGACCTACACTCGATTGAAATACGTAATAAAAGAAGAGGAGAAGGCAGGCCGGCTCCAACGACCCTAAGATCCGATCTCTTCCCCTCTCTCACTTCACAAGCCACCAGCTATAACGCTCCCAGCGAACCACCGGCAGCCGTCCACCGTCCTCTCTCTCTCCGTTTCCCTTCTTTCTCGCATCCTCCACCCTCTTCCTCTCTCTCACATCCCGATGGTGCTTCGCGCGCGACTTTATCATTGATAATTTCTCGGCTCGAAGGGAGGACATGGCTCCTTATCCAAAGAAGAAGGAAGGGTTCGCGTGCGGCCACCTTGGATTATCGCGCTTGGTAACGATATGTATATAAGAGTAAGTGTGTGTTCACGGTTTCTACGAAAGGGAAAAGGGGAGGAGGGAGGGAGGAGGCGTGGCAAGACGAGGGGGGAGCGGAGGACCGATCGTTTTCCAGTTTTTGACAACGTTGACTCGGGCGGTGGAACGGAAGAACCGGAAATTCCGTGGCGTTAACGACGTCCAGAGAGAGAGAGAGAGAGGGGGGGAGGGTAATTACAGGCTGCGACGTCGGAACGACGCGAGAACTATCCCGACCCCGATGTTCACGGCTCTCGTACCCTCGATCATCGGTACCCTGTCACGAACGATGGCCGTGCGCGAGCAAGCATTTCGAGAAATTAACCGTGGCTATTATGACCGGGCCGCGGAAAGGATCCCCTCGCAAACAGCCGGATAATTATAATTATTCCGGCGTGCCCGGCCCACGTTACCCTCGCGAAGACGAAGAACCACGCAAAAATTGCTGCCGGGATAATTTCCATCCGATAAATGAATCGGCGATCCATGGCTGCTTAACGAGCAGCCGATCCACGTGTTTACTGCAGGGTTTCGTGTTGCCACCGCCGAATATTCCCCGCCTTCCGCAAACTTCTTCTTTATTCCCACTTCTCTCTTTCTAAACTCGTCTCGTTCCGTTCGAAAATTTCCACGGATTCGATATATCGTCTATCGTACGAGTTGATTATCGATACGCTCGCGATCGAGGAAGAAATAATCGAGCATAAATTGGAAATCCTCGATACGATACGAATGGAAGGAAATTTCATAGAATAATTTTTCTCTGGAAGGAAGGATCTGACCTTCTCGATCGAATCGAATAAAAGTGAAAAATTTATCAGAGAGGGAGAAAGAATCGAGAGAGAGAGACTAACGATCCCGACTGTTTCGCTCGTGACTGTCGTAAATAGACGGAATATATCGTATAAGGGCAAGGCTTTGTTAATGAACGGGGGTTCCGCGAGGGCACAAGGATTTCGCGACTCGCGCGCGCGTTCCTCTCCCCTCATTCCCTCTCCCCTTGGCAACATCGGGGGAGAGATGCCACGGCCAGATTCAACCACGGCTACCATTCTTGCCCGGGGCTGTGTAAGCTTCGAGGTGGCCTCCGAGCAACGAGACGGGGAGGGGAGGGGGGTCTTCTCTTCTCCACTTCCTCGGATCCGGCCTCGACTCGGCTCTGCTTGGCTTCGCTTGTCTTTAAATTCCGAACCGTACGGAATCCCGCGAAAGAGTAATGCCGACATTACGCGGACGAGAAGGCGAAGGAGGAGGCAGGCAGACCAACCGTCGATTTACGCTGATTCAATAAAGTCTCGGGAAACGGGGGAGGGCACAATGGTTGTGCTCCGTGGCCACCGAGCACTCTTCGATTTCGCGAAGCCGGTCGTGTCCGATTTTTCTAGCTCTCGAGATACTCGAACGGTTTACGATCGGAACGGTTTCTGCTCTTTGCCTTTGATTGTGCGAAATTCGAACGTTAGCAGGGAACGATCCTGAACCACGGTGGAGTAAATTCCTTTTCTTTTCTTCTCTTTTCTTTTTACTTCGTAACTGCGGATATCATACACAGTGTTGGTGCGTTCGAAATTATAATGATATTGCTTTCGTGCAATACCATTTTCCACGTGATACGTTTCATCCGTAAGATAACACGCAAGATAATAACAGAGAATTGATTTGCAACAATTCGAGATGGATGCGATCGTACGTGGATCGTAAGCGGGGAGAACGGTTGGGAAAGGAAGAAGCGGTGCGCGACCCGGTTTGTAAATCCGGTGGATTGTAAATAGAAACGTTCGCGGAACGGGCGTAAAAATTGCGGATACGGTTTCTCCGGAGTGCGGTTTCCGGAGCGAGTCGTAATAACAGTGATACAGCGACACCGTTTACCCGCTTCGATGCAATGGTGATATACTTCAGGAAGGGGGGAAATTGCGGCTCGTATACACATATTGCGTCTAATACTTGGCGCGGTAATACTCGCGGAGCGCGGCGAATCTCGCAGGATTAACGAGGAACACGTTGCTCGATTATTCGAGATCCCCGGCCATTTTCCTTTGAAACGATACGTGGATACGGCGTTAAAAACACGCCAGGAATACGCGTGGAACGATCGATGGAAATGGGCGTCGTGTACGCTTGGTAACGCGCGTGTTTTCGAATCGAACGGGCCAACGATAGTCCCCTCCTCCTCCTCCTGGATTTTCTCGATGATTTCTCGAGGATTTTCCCGATGAAAAAGGATCCGTATCGTAACCGCGTGTCGTAGAACAGGAGGAAGAAGGAGGGAATCCGTGGCGGATTAGGAAGAGGGAACGCAGGATGGTATCGTTGGATGCGTTGGCGCACGCAGCCAAGGCTGGACACAGGGCCGCTCACGGTCGAGCGGTTGAAACGACTGGATGCCTCGTGCAGGTATTCTCCGACGGTGTTAAGCCCTATGTTACGCCGACAGTTCGATCATGAGGAGAGGAGAAAAAGAGAGGAAGAAGGAGAGTCGGCGGCGCAGCGCCGTAAATAGGCGAGGTAATCGCGCGCGGTTCGATTCCACGAGAGACTCCGTTGGAGAAGGGCTGCTTCGAAACGGAGTTTGGGCCGTTTAACCCTATAACCGCATGCCCATGGCGGAGCCAAAGAACGAGTCTCTCCACCTACCTCTCTCTCTCTCTTTCTCTTTCTCGCTCTCCACTCTTCTTCTCCGCGGTATCGTGGCTCCTTCTTTCGAGCTGCCTTCCCTCCTCCTTTCTTTCCGTTTCTTCTCTCTCTTACGTTCGCGTTACTCTCTCTCTTTCTCTCTTTTTCTCTTCCTCTCTTCCCCCTCGTCGCTTCCTTTCCTCGTCTCTCGCTCGTTCACGTTCGGTATCACATGGCGCACATGCATGCATGCATGCATGCATGCATTTCGAAGCGAGAGAGGATGGCTCAACTCTCTGGTTCAGGCCAGGGTCTCGGCTTTCCTTCTCTTCGCGGAGAAGAGAACCGCAGCTCGTTAAAAAGTTGCCCGACCGGTTGGGCGCTCGGAGAGCTGACTCTGCTGTGGTCTACGACCCGACACCCAACACACTCTCCTCCACGAGCTCTCCACGGCCCTCGATCCCTCTCGCGCACCCCGCCTATACGTATACACGTACGTACACGGACGCACCGTAGCGGCCGTGTTCCCCCTCGTATATGCAACCTCGGCCAAAGCCTGAAACTCGCAGGATCGCGCGCGCGTCTCTATAATCCCGGCACACGAACGGAGAGAGCCGGATATTCACTACACGCGGATGAACATCATTGAAGGCCTCTCCTCCTCTCTTCCTCTCTCCCTCCACCTTTTCTTGCCCGTCACCTTTCCTTCGTCGTTCCTTTCTCTCCCCTTTTCCTCCGATTTTCTCTCTTTCTCGTTTCGTATCGTCGATCCCTTCATGCCTTACTTCCACGCGTATTTCCACTATCACCACCGCGAGTAGAATGTGTCTTGTCTTACACTCGCCTTCACCGGTATTCGACTTTCGGCTCTCTCTCCTTTCTCTCTCTCTCTCTTCCTCCATCTTTCATCATCTCGTCCACCGTCTCGCTTTCTCCCGCAATTGAAATACGGCCGCAAGAACGAAACGCGCCTCTCTTTCTTTCTCTCGATCCCTTTCTCGAAACTGCCGAGGAGAGAGAGAAAGAGAGAATGAGAGCCGCTTCGTCGCTCGTGTTCACCGTTTCGTTAAATCCAGTACACTTTTCTGTGATGCCTGTTTGCCCGTGTACTTCGTTTTCGCGGTTCCTCCACCTCTCTCCCCATCCCCCCTCCCCCTCCTCCTTTCGTCCACTTTTTCAGCTTCCTTGTCTCGCGTTCCCTCCTTTGTCTCTTTTCGCGAAACGAGTTTCCTTCCGTCGCCTTTCCGTCTCCACCTCTTCCTCCCACTCCATCCTCCTCCGCCTCTTTCTCCCCGTTGTTCTTCATCCTCTGACCCGGCTCTTTTTGGAGCCCCTCTCTTTCTCTTTCTCTCTTTCTGTTTCTTCGCCCTTCCTCTCGCCTCTCCGTATCCTCTCCTCGTCGTTCGGTGTTCTTTTTGTCCGCGGTAACCTTCTTCGCTTATCCTACCGAGAGATACCGATGATGATCATACGCTGGAAATTCCACGCGGACGAGCATCCATCCGCCGATACTTTCATGCTTCTCGCGGTTCGTCGCTTCTTGCCACGCGCTTATTGCGTTATTTGTCCGATTCGTTCCGCCCGTTTCGAACTGGGGCGCGGCGATCGACTCGTTTTCAATCGTTCCTATTCAATAGTTCCATTTCATTCCATTTCCACGCTCGTTACCGTTTACCACATACCGTCCATCGTTATCCATTTATTTTTACTCGTTTCTTTTATTTTCTTTCTTTTTTTTGGAGTGTACCAATGCAAATTTTTATAGAGATTCATTGCGTCCATCGGTTTCATTTCGTTTCGTATCGTGGACGATGTTTCTTTTTTTCTTTTCGTAGTTTGAAGTTTGATGTTTAAGTTATATAAAGGAGAAGATTTTCGCATCTAGTTTGTTGCTCGAATTTTCAATGGCAGATTATTACTAAGAGATTGGCTAAATAATTAGAGAAGAATTTATCAAGCCACGTTAAATATTTCGAGTTTTCGGCCCGTTTGTTATCTATTTATCTATTTATCTTTTATCTATTTCTATATATTTCGACACCCAGTTCGACGTCATCTCGCTCGTCTGTGTGGTTAAAGCTTTAGCACCTCCTAAACGAGTCTCGCCTGTAATCAGTCAAACAGTCTGAGCGAAGAAGGGCCAAACCTTTCTCCCCGTTTAACCAACGGTCCCGGTAAAAGTCTTCTCTACTCCCTTCTCCGCCCGTCCCTTCATTTTTCCACTATCACGCGATATGTCTAAATCAACTTCCCCTTTCTCTCACGTTAAAATTTACCCTCCTTAGTTTCACCGTTTACTAAAAAGGAGATGTTATAAATTCTAATTTTCAAGCTTAAATACGATTCGTTCTCCGATAAATTAAATTCCTCGAAGCTATCTCTCTCTTTAAAATTACCTCTAAAATTTGTAACAAGCTGCAACTTGAATCCTCGCGAACAAAGAGAACGATCGTCGAACGATCGAACCTCGACATCCCTCCTCCTCTTCCTATCCCATCCCATCTAACTCGAGCAAAACGTCTCCCCGGGTTGATCCGTGCGGCATCCGAAGTGAAAGCGGCTTGTCGCCGCAGCCTCCCATAGCTCCAACTTAGTTAGCGAGAGGATTTTCCGCGGCCGCGTCTCGGCGAGTTTTTGCCCCCGCCTCGGCCGTGGACCGTCCAACAAATCAATTCGAGAAGGAGGGGAGGGGAGGGGAGGGGGGGGGGGAGGTGGCCTGTGCCGGGCTTCCAGCGGCGGGACAACGATCGGCCACGATAAGTACAAACATCGATGAAACGAGCGCGGAGCGGCGGATCCGCCGTCCTCCGCTTTTTATCCGCCCGCTTCGTTCCCGACATTTTTCTTTTCCCTCGTAACTCGACCCTCTTCTCCCCTTCTCCCCCTCCCCTCCCCTCCCCCCCGCAAGAACGCTCGCAACGGCAACGGCAAAAAACGGTTCCACGGAACTATGAAGCTATTTCTGCGTGTTCGACAACGGTTCGTTAAGGCGACGATCCCGCCGTTTTAAGTAGCGCCGTTCCTTCTGCCCTCGTCGCGCTTTTTTGCCGGCCACGCCGGCCACCCCGTGACGCCGCTGGTGTAAATTTATAAGTCGTCAGAGTGTGGGGAGAATCGTATCGACGAAGAGGAGGAGGAGGTTGGGATCCGCGAACGAACGATTAACGGTTAACTTATTCGCTTATTCGAGGTTGAGAAAATTTTGGACGAGGATTGATCGAGCGTTCCTTCCTCTTGTGCTTTTTTCAGGTACGTAATCGAGTAGGCGGGAGGATTCCCGCGAGGAGGAGGAGGAGGAGGAGGGTTTCGCCGGGTGAGTATATTCCATTCCATCGTTTCGAATGTCCGCGGGAACGTCTCGATTCCGAAAACGCGAAAAAAAACTCCTCTCCTTTCGCCCGAGGTGATTTACTTACCACCGAACTCGCCTCGGAATCCGTTCGCATTGAGATTTAACCGCTCTGCATGAATCATTCCTCGCTCTGCGGAGGAGCTGCTAAACGAGCGGCCCCCCCTCCTTGCGAAAAAAGTATCGCGAAACGTCGTGGAACTCAAAAGAGGAAAGAAGGATAAAGAAACAAGAAAAGGAGAAAATTAATCAGTCGAATGAATAGAAGATTTCGTCGTGGCCACGCGAATCGTTCGAAATCCGATTATCGCGTACACAGAATGGAACGCGGGGTATCGATTCGATTCGCGATTTAACGAGACGAAGGCGCGAGATCATCGCGAAGAAGAAGAGAGAGAGAAATGTCAAGCGTCAGATTCCCGATGATTCGACATTAACGAGGAAGACGTGGCCAGGCGCCGTCCCAAGCTCTGGAACTAATCCTTGGTTAGAGCCAGTTAAGGTATTTGTATTTTAATTAGCTCCTCCTTTTCGATGCCCGTTTGTTCTGCCCACACTGTGTTCGCGCCTGTGTGTTAGCCCAACTCTCGACTCTCTCTCTCCCTCCCCTTTCCTCGTCTTCTCCTCGAATCGTTTAATCATAATCTAATAACCGGCTGACACAAAAAACTAACTCGATAAGTGCACGCCGTTAGCTTGGTTCTCGTCTCGCACACGGACGAATCGAACGGTTCCACGGACTCGAACGGACGGAACGAACACACTCTGCCTCGACCCCGTGAGCCAGGAATCATCCGCCGTACACGGGTGTGTGCGTGCGTGCCACGGACGTGGACGTGTACACCTCGACGAGGTAGCGTGTATGTACATATACACGGCGTGTGGAGAGTGTGGAGAGAGTCGGAGCGGAGAGAAGGCGAACGGTCTCTCCCAGATATTATCTATTGCAGTCTGTCTGTCAGGCCGGGGCCGAAAGTCGGGCCGTGGACGAGCGCGCCGCTACAGGATGAAGTGTCTTCTGCATAGTCAGCCTCTTTTTATGCCGATGCCTCGGTTCGACCATCTCGCTAATTCCGTCGTAGCACGCCAGGCACGCCAAACCGAAGCTTTCCGTGCGACTCCCCGATCCTGCCTGCCCCTCCTCCCCGCCCTTTATTCCTCTCTTTTCGCTTACCTTCGCCTTCGCCCTCCTTCTTCTTCTTCTCCCTCCCCTTTTTCCTTTCTCCCTCTCCACTCTCTCTCTCTCCTCGTTCTCTTCGCTCGTTCCTTGCCCCCCTTTTTTCCCCATTCTCCTTTTTCTCCCCTGTTATCTTTACTTTGTAGTCCTGCTGCTGTCTCTCCTCCTCGCGATAATGTATCTGGCTCCATCAACGCGAAGGGCCATTTTCTTTCTTTTTTAAATTTAAGAAGAAGAAGAAAAAAAAGAAAGGGAAAAAAGGTGGAGGAAGAAAGGGGAAAAAGGAGAGGGAAAAAAGAAGTATACGTTCGCCAACACGAGGTTGATTCGTGGAAACCACGGGGGAACGGGCGTATATTTCTCGGCGCAGGAATCTCGCCTCGGTCAGGAAACAAGGAAACTTTTCGAAAGCCGTGTAAGAAAAAAAAAAAGAAGGCGTGCGAGAATTGTGTGTAAAAATATCGGATTCGGGGAAAGTATTCCAAAGTCGCGCATAAATATCAGGATTCCTCAAATTTCTCTAATATCGCTTTTATCTAATACTAATCTTGAAACCCGTTCCCATTGCTCTTTCGTTCTATCGATCAAGATTTATTTTATCATCGAAATAAAGATACTGAGATAAGAGAAGAAGATTGAAAATTTCGAAAATATCCCGTGACGTATCTCGAGATTTCGAGAATCGTATTTTGATAAGTTTTTATTGAATGTTTATTCGCAATATTCTTCGTTTTCTCGCGAACTTTTTTTTCTCACCTTAAAAACGACTTTTCTTTTCTTTTTTTTTTTCGAAAATTTCTCGTCCCCTCGCATCAACCGTACAACTCGTCCGACAGCATTCTATCGATCATCGAAGTTTTGTCGGCGATATCGCGGCTCCATCATGCGAAAGCCGGCGCGCATATACGAGTCTAATATCCGAAGGACACACAGCCAGACAGCTCGTCGAAGGAACAAAGCATTTCGTACGGTGGCTCTCCTATATTGGTCCAACTCTCTTTCTCTCTCTCTCTCTCTCTCTCTGCTTCTTTTGCTCGCCATTCTTTCTCATAAAACTTCATACCCCTTTCTATCGTGCCGTTGGACGAGGAAAAAGAAAAAGAAAAAACGGGACGAGAGAAGTCATCCACCATCACCACCACCACCCCTTGTCGGGGATATATATCTTGTAAATCTTCCCATCTCTAACGAGGTGTCGTAAAACGCGATCTTATTAGCAAGCGTGGCTCTCCTCTTTAAAAATATGTCGATATATTCCCGACACGCTGTATCGGTCTCGTCATGTGTGGGGGAGGCTTTGACAGCTCCTCCCCTCTTCTTTCGGCTCGTTGCATCTCTCCCGTCTTCTAAACGGAGACACAAGTCCTCTCACAAATCCTTGCTCCTCTTCTTTTCTTTTCTTTTTTATTTTCTCGGTTGGCTATTTCGAAATCGGCTTCTCCTCGACTATTTTATCTAATTTTCAATCCGAATCTAAACCTTGTATGTATATATATATACACGAATAATCGATGCTAGATTCAGAAATCATTCATCTTGTCGCATCCACTTTTTTAGATTTATAGAAAAGAATCTATCCACGATCGATGAAGAGATACTTTTCCATATATTTCTCTCTACTAAATCCAACCATCGAAAAAAAAAACTTTGTAGAACGATATTAAGAAAAGAAGAAAAATTTCAAAGATGAGAAGAACCTTATACGCGCCATCTCATCTTCTTACTCTTTGCTCCGTTCCGCTCGCATTTATTTAAATTCTCGTATCGAGAGACACCTCTCGAAAGAGCTCGCGCTTATTGCGTTTCTAGGGACGTGTCCAACAACGGTTATACGGAATTTTTCCGATCGGCGTTAAACCGGTGAAGCAAGGCGTAGCGGCCACCGCGTAGATCCACATAGCCGCGTTTCACGCCCCGTATCGGCCCGATTACGACACGCGTTAGCCTTTATTATCGAGACACGCGACAGCAATCGGATCGCCGGGGAACCAGGCTACTTACGATGCAGCGTGCGCTCACACGCTCGTAGTGTATACATACATGTATATACATATACACGCGAGTGGCCGCTTTGGGGAGGTGGAGAAAAGAAAAGAAGAGGAAAAAAAAAAAGAAAGAAAGAAAAAGGAGGAGGGAGAAACGTACGGGGAATAATCAGCGCGCGGACAGCGCTGACGAATGGGACTTCGGGTTCGAAGACATTGTAAGATCGATAGATGGAATCGGGTGTGTGTAATGTAAATTGACTCGCAGCCCGGCCGCGAACGGATCGACGGGATCGAAATGATTGTTGACAGAAACGTGGCCGCGTTCTGCTCCGATAATTTCCATCCCCCTTCTTCCCTTTAATTCGGGAATAAAGGGAAAAATCTCTCGCGAGAATCTTCCTTTAAGAATTTTTTCCCATTAGAATTTTCTTTTTTTTTTTGGACGTGAAATTGAAAAGGGAGGAAGAGGAGGAGGAGGAAAGTATCGAAAGTAGAGCGATCGAAGGTTCTTTCATCCATTGCTGCGCAAAGTTAGTTGAATCCAAATTCAACGGGTTGGGGTCGAGTTAACGAGGCATCGATTTATTCCTACGCGGCACGATCCCTTTCCACGATTTATCCCCTCTTTAGCCCGCCGCAGAAAAATCCCTTTCGCCGCGGAAGACAATACGGCTGATAAACGGATTTTATGAATGTTATCGGGGAATTAGGGCCAGGTTTCAGGACTTAGACGCGCGCTCGCGCTTCCCGACTACAAAGGAATACATTTGCCAAGGATGTAGGGGAGGGCGCGGGCCGCCAAGACCGAATAGGGTTTAACGTGGGATCATATTGACTCGATCGCTCCACATTGGCAGTCGCCGGATTCTCAATATGCATCGGATAACATCGGATACTGGCAGGAAACGGCACGGTGCACCCGTCCTAATATGGCTCGAGTCCACATTACTCGGAGCCCTCCGCTCGGATACCGGCGGCCAGACGCTCGGAAACGACTACTATATACCTACCCGCTGTACATGCCCGCTATAAGCTGACCGTGCCCGTCCACCACGGGCACCGCCAGCGTCGTCCCTATTGCCTTCGCGCTGCACCATCACCGATATCGCCGACACCATCCTCCACACTCGCACAACCACCGTGATATCGCCAACGACCAAGTAACCAACGTGGTGGTGTGTGCCTCGCCATCACCATCCCTCCCTACACACATACACACGGATGCGTCGATGCAACCGGTGCGTGCCATCCCGCCGCCCCTTTCTTTCCCTCCTCTTTGGCCTTTCACGCGTCCTCCTCCTTCTCCCCCTCCCCCTCCTCCTCTTCCCGCCTCGTTTTCTTGCACTTCCATTCCATCCATATTCTCCCCTTTTCGATAGGGAGCATTCTTACTTTGCCTCGGTCCGACCCACATGGTAACGGGGGCCCTCCGCTCGCAACAAGAACAACCGTCCGCTTCCATGGGATTTACGGACTCCACGATCGTTTAACGACGATGTTTCACGGTGTCCGGCGCGCGTCCCGACCGTTTTAATTACGGATAGTTAGGAGGAGACCAAAGTTCAAATCCTCCGTCAACCTTTCGCGATCGTTTATCGCGCTGTCCGTGAGACGCGCGCTTCCTTCCGCGAGGATTTTTATTCGGCTGTTTATACGAAGTCATTGTCACTCGATCTCGCCCTTTTTCACGAATGTATATCGTCGAGATGCGTCATTAGAGAGAGTTTTACACTCTAAATTATCACGTTTCGATGGAAAAATTTTATTCGAGAAGAATAAATAAATTCCAGAAATACAGGGGAGGTCAATGATAGAGTATTCGTGATGCAGCGTATCCTCCACCGGTCGAGATCGTTTGCTATCACGCACTTCCGTAATTTTCCTTATGCAAAAGGCTTAATTACGCGCGATCGTTAGATCGTGCACACGACGAGAGACGAGGCGAGAAAAAGAAAAGAAGAGAAGAGGGGGAAAAAGAGGAAAATGAAGCTCGAAATGCCCGGCAATGTAAAGTAACGGGGGTTTAGAAACGGCCGCGTTGCGCTCGATACGCAGTAGTCTCGGTCAATAATTAGAGGTTTCGGGAGGATCGAATGCGCATTGCTCGGGGCGGTACAAGGTCCCGTGATCCTTTCCTTTCCTTTCGCCCTCTCGCCCCACGAGTTAGCCCCCTCCTCCGTTGGGAGGATCGTTAAAGTCGTCGATGGACAAGCGAGTTTCCTCGAAGCTAGCCCGATTGTTAATTGACCGATCATGGAATCGTGACGTTTAATCCATCGACGATGGATGCTGGCGCAGGAAGCAAATGGAAAAGCGAACGTTTCAGAACGGCCGTTTCGCGATTACCCCGCGATGAGCGTATTCCGGTTTGTACTTTCGTCCGGTTTCAATTCGACGTTAATTCAATTCCGTTATTAATGGACAACATCCTTCTTGCCCGCAATCGTTATTAAACTAATTATAAATTTACCTATACGGTACTAAATGCGTAATAGTAGATCTCTAGGGATAAATAACACGTTATATTTACGCGATAATTATTCTTCTTTGGTCCGCCATGGTTTTCAATAAAAGATGGACGACTTTGTTTGTCGTCCAGTACCGAGTTTAACTAGAAGGTGTAACGACATCTCGTAACGGCAAATTATTATAACCGCGGAGGGCTAGCTATAAATGCACGATCGGTTAATAAAACTCGGGACAAAGTTTTTAAAGGGTAATTATTTTCACGAAGAAAAAGAAAAAAGAGAAAGAAAGATTCAAGGAACAATTTTCCAACGCGTGGTTACGAGTCGATCGCCACGAGTCCCCGACTTATTTACCAGCCTCGAAATGGGCTAACGAATCCGGCGCGGCGCTGAGATTGCCAATAATTTCGGCAATTGGAGAGCCTTGAGCCTCGAGTTCGCAACATTTTACTCGGCTATCCAACGCAATGTTGCAATCCCGTATTATCATTAACTCGGGTAGCGAGCGGTTGAATTTACATATAAACGTGAAACGCGACAGGAGCGCCGTTCCTTCCACCTTCTCTACCGATTCGACGAATTTACGATCGATTCTCTCCACGATCCTCCCGTGGAGAATCGTCACTTTTTTTTTCTTTTTTCTTTTCCTTCTCGAGATAATCTCGCCTCGCTTTGCTACGATCTAAATCTAAATTTCTCGATCGTCGATTCGTATTCACAGTTTCATTTCGTTCAAAGGCAAAAAAGAAATATACGCGCGAGAAGAAATTCGTATATTTCGCGCGCGGAAGAGGAGAGAAATCGGCGAAAGAGACGTTAATCGATCGATAATTTCCGCGCAATTTGTATCCCTTGTATCTGGAAACGCGTTGAAAAATATTATTCTCATCCTCGAAACGAAGGAGGAGGACGCCGTTCGTTCGAAATGGCCCGATCCTCGGCGTATCTACTTACGTACGTACTTACGTACGTACGAAGAGGAGAATACGGAATGAATGGAGCGAGGCAGCACACGCCTGGATGTCATACATATGTATATGAGTTGTATCCGATTAATCAACGTAATAGAGCGAGTTGTAATCGCGGCGGACACTCCATTATGATCGTTCGCGTGTACAGTCTCATGGCTGCTAATCTGAAATTAATCAGCCGCTTAATCATTACCGTTCCACGATGAACTCTTCGCTCGAGGTGCCACACGTTACTACGACGGGGGGTTCTGTATTTTTTCCCTTTCTCTCTCTCTCTCTCTCTTTTTTCTTTCTCAACGTCTTCCTTTCTTTCACCTCGTCCAACCCTCTCCTCCTCAAGAAAACGCTTCGTCCTCGTCTCGCCCACGTGGACGCGATATCCTTCCTCGCGTTTCTCCTTCTCGCCTCCATCGATCTTTCTCGCCCGTCTCTTCCTTTCTTTCTCTCTCTTTCCTCCCCCCTCCATCCTTTCACGCTCTCGATCGTGAGCGTACGCGACCTATTGAAGGATTTATGCCCAACGACGGAACAAACGATGAACTACATTAATTTTGCGTTTTGGGGGGACGCTGATATATCGTTCGAAGCTCATTATCGCTCGCGTCGTCTCCCGGGCCCACAATTTATAGCGTGGCTTAATCTATGATGTAATCTCCACGTTTGTTTCTCGAACTTCTCGTTGGCTAACCCTAACCGAGCTCTAGGCCTAACCCGAGTATATATATATATATACAGCGGCGCTTCTTAATCTTGGAATTTTCCCGTTCTATGTGATCTATAGATCGGCTGCTCCTCGACCGCGATCGGGAATAAATTAACGGGTCTACAGTACGGAATGGACGTGGATTCGTGGTTGATTACAATATTTTCCATTAGCGGGAGCGTTGTACGTACGGCTCCCCTCCTTCCTCCTTCTTTTCGTTCGGCCGACGTACGGATGATCTAACGGACCACACGTTCGAGCCTCCATAATTGTCCGTATCTCGTGGATCGGATCGGATCGACGATGAAAGGAAATATATTGGGGGGGAGAAAAAAAAAAAATTCAATCTCCTTCAATCCATCGATATAAAACACCAAATATCTTCGAAAAAATAGATATTTTTACAATTATTCACACGCGATTCACTTATCAAGAAAAACTTCAAGTGGATCACAGTTGCGATCGAAGTTGCAAAGTTCCATGGAATGGAAATATTGATAATTACGTGTCTCTTAATATCATCCCCCTCCCTCTCCTCTTTTTTTCGCATTGAACTCGTGATAAAGAGAGAGAAAAAGATAGAGGAAAAAGAGGAAATGCGAAGAGACATGTAACGATTCCATCCCTATATCGGATCGGGATACAAAGGGGGATCCACGTTATTCAAAGAGCAGCAACCCTCAAAGGCTGCTTCTGCTACCTGTCGTCCTCCCCTCCCCCCGTTCCCGCGTCGATGAGTAAAAAAAACGCTTCAAAGGTGGCCTAGGGCTTGCCTCCCTATGGATGGCGTTGAACGGGTCACGCGTGAAGTTTTCCAACGGCGAGCGGACGGACCTCGTGATTAATCGAAATGAATCAGCACCGGAGGGGGGGGAGGAGGGGAACCCCGGTTCGATGAAGACTCCCCCTCCCCTCTCGATCGGGGTGGGCGTAAACTATTACGCGCATCGGCAGGAGATGTCAGCCGAGGCGGGTGTTGTTATTAATTAAACGTCTGACTGATAGGCATCAACCGGCACGTCAAATCCCCCCGTGGCCCTTCTATTAGACATCATTTGTCTCTGCTACCGGCTATGCCTCTGTGCTCCCTTTTTATCGCGCCTCCTCCCTTCTCTCCCCTCCCTCCCTCATCGCATCAATCCTTTTCATCCTCCACGGGGACCTGGCTTTAAAGGAAGCCTCTCCTCCTTCCCTCTCGCGTATCGTTACACCACGATAATTCGTTCAGGAAGAGGAGGAAGGATCGGGGAATCGAGGGATCTTTGACTATTTTTTTTCTTTTGAATATATACGAAGCGACGAGGATCTCGCTTCTCGAAATTATTAAATGAGATAGTTGTGAATTCTTTTCTTTTTTTTTCTTTCCATCTCTCGGGAGAAGTTTAATTTTTGCTCGAAAGGAGGATGCGATAAAAATGATTTCCAAAGAAACGTTGGACCATTATTATCATCATCATCGCGAAATCTTTTGCGCGGTTGGAGCGGGACTCTCGTTGGGACGGGCAGGAGGTCGATGATCGATCGGTCGGACGTTTCATTGATCCGCGAGCCATTAGCGCTCGCCCTGACACCGCAATTTTAATAAACAATAGGCACGGAACCCGGGCCCAAAGCGAATCGGCTCCATTTTTTATTCCCGCCAGCCGATGAAACATTTATTATCGCGGGGCACGGTCGCGCGCAGCAACGGAAAAAGAGAGGTGGAACGCGGCGGCCGGTGTATGAATATGTATAGCGGTGGCGACGTTGTTAAAAGCGCGAGGAGAGCAACCGTTCGCATGGTCCGCATCAGCATCTCTCCACTCGTTGTAATACATCACCCGTGCTACAATGCACGGGGATAAGTAAATGAATTAATCAAAATCCGTCTTGTTTGATGGCGAGTCGCTTTGTCCGGCCACCGCGTGTAATTATCGCCCTGCCAAATATGTCGCGTACACCTGTGTGTATCTAAATAATAGCCAATTCTACACCAGTTTACCACCCGTTATTCATTAACGAGAAACGATCACGGCCACCTCGATGACCATTGAACTCGTTTTTCCTTTTCCCCTCCCCTCCACCTCTTTTCCACCTTTTTCATTTCCAAGGCTCGTTCTTGAATCTCCAAAACCATCCTCCTCGAATCTCTTTGGTCATTCGACGTAGTTCATCACCACGATTATCGTCGAACTGTTAGTATTTCTCTTTCTTTCTTTTTTTTCGATCGTTTTTTCAATTTTTACTTTCATTCGTTCAACGAGCACAAAGATCTTCTCCTATCTATTCGTTCATCCTTGATCTTCTTCGATTCTACGATCGCTACTTACAGTCACGAAGTCACACAATAACTTATTAAATCATTTCCCCCTGTTTCCATCTTTTCTTGTTCGAATCGAATGGAAGGCTCGAATCGGTTCGTTTCGTATCACTGGTCCCTCATCAACGGAGAGAATGAAAAATCTCTCTAGGTATCGATCGGGCAACTATCGTATCGTTACACCTCGGACAGATACATACGGCTTATTAATATTAATGAATGGCCTCTCATAAGTTCTCCTTGATTTATGTCTCCGAAGTCCTACGCCAATGCAGGCTTGTTGCCCCGCCGTAAATCTTGAGCCGCGTAGCGGGACAAAAGTAATTTCTTTACGTTATTTGTATTTTTAACAGGATCCTCGTTTCGTCGCGTCCTCTTCTTCCATTATCGGGGCCCTATTCCAGGCCTGAGCGCGTGCTTAGCGCGCGAGCGATCGAATTCGCCTACCGAGCCGAACGAACGGCCATTACACGTCTAAGCCGCCATCTCTCTCTTTCTCTTCTTCTTCTCCTCTTCATCCTCCTCCTCCTCCTCCTCCTCCTCTCTGTGGGTCCGTTCGTGCCCACGGTCCTGGAATTTCGCGCCCGCGGCTACGGCTCGCAAGTTCGTGGCTCTTGGAGGAGATCCTCTCCTCCTCCTCCTCCTCCTCCTCCTCCTCCTTTCCACGTCCACCTTTCAGACCACCGCTTCAACCGTGGATCCTGATTTACTCACGCCACGTCGAAGCCCGCGCTGCTAGCGATGATTAAGGGCCTAGCCCCCCCTCGTTCGGTTGCCTTCGTTGTTTGATCGTGGAACGCGCGATCTCTGCACAACGGAAATTCGTCTCGGAACAATCGAGTAGTTGAGCCTTGGGGCCATGAACAGTTGTGTGGCGATCGATCGATGATGTGCGCACGATTTTGGAAGCTTTGGATGAAGATGTGGTGATGGATCGAATGGATTTTCAATTTGCAAAAAAGAAATAGAAATAAAAATAAAATAAAACGGTCGCACAACGGTTTCGTGATGAACGATCCGTTGTCGGATACATCGCGCGTGGAACACGTATGGTTACAGAGCCTGTATCGTTTCCAATTATTTTTATTTCCAATCGCGGAAAAAGTGTTCGGCGGAGGTTTCGGTAGGAATGGATCGTCGAGAACGGTCGGTTCGAAATTGATCGTTAAATCGGCTGGTAAACGAGGTTAAACCGATAGGGATCGGGCGGAATGTCGGTCGTTTTGCGAGGATCTACCGTAAACTCATTCTACAGGAGGAGCAATCACAGGAGGGCAAACGTTTCCGGGCACGACGAGCTCGCACGAAGTCGACTCGGCGAAGTCGAGAAGTGGTCAGTCCGGTCGCGTCATTACGGCCAAACCGCATCGCGATGTCAAGTCTGTCGAGGACTTAACGAATCGCGTTATTCCCAACTTTGGAATGGGAAACTCGGACCGGTTACCAAACCTAGAAAAGATAAAGTCGCTGCGCGATTTTTCATTCAAACCGATTTTCTTCCGATCGTCTCCTTGAAATTTAAAACATTCCCCCCTTTCCGTTTTTAAATTGCTTCCTCGAGAGACAATCTTCATCGAAGATCATCATCGATCTAGATTTATTTATCCTATTTCTCGCGCCTTTCATAATTTCTACCGATTCTTAAGCTTTCTTTTTTTTTTCATAAATCGAGACAAATTCGAGGAACTTTCCATCAATTTCAAAAGCAATCTCCAAACGATTCGAAGAAATTATTTTTCCACCTTCGATTCGCGCTTCCCTCGCGAACAATAAACTTCTTCCCAAAATCGATTAATTCGAACGAGAGCTTATGGTAGCGACTAATTTGATTAAAGTGGAGGCGCGGGCCGGTGGCTTATCGGGGCGGACTCGTGGGCGCCCAGGAGCGGCCAGGCCGGCCGATTCCACGGAAAACGGGTGGATAAGTTTCTGGCGAGCGTGGACAGTGAATTATGGGCGTTATTGTCCGCCCGCGAACAACAGGCCGCCTCATTACATGTGGGAATTATTGACGGCGGACCGCCTCGGTGGCTCTCTAAGTGCGGCTACGTGAGAGCCATCTTCCAAGCCTCCACTTTACCCTCGCCCCTCGCCTTCTGCTCCGACTTTCGATCCAACGCGTGCGTGTAACGTGAACTTACAACGCGTGTCTTCTCTTTCTTTTATCTTTATCTTTATTTTTTTTTCTTTATTCTTCTTTATTCCAATCGCGCCGAGAAACGTTCCAGAACTCCCTTACGTACTCCTTGCTCTCGGTTGCTTCTCTCTAGGAGATTCTACGGTATATAAAGGGAGTCCAGAGAGAATATGGCCAATCCCAAGTTATTGACGATGCTCGTGGCTGGGATATATACCGCGCGAAGGAGTTTGTTTTACGCGGAAGCGCCTGTGCCACACACAAGGATTCAATTAAGGGACCGAACTGTCTTACGAAAGAAGTCGTTGAAATAATGAAAGTTTCGTGCGATTTTGGGATCGAAAATCGAAGGGGAGGATCGTTCGATAATGAAATGTAAAATCTACGGAAAATTCTATTCCATATTTTTCTCACATTTTTGCTCGGAATTTTCTCCATCCATCCAAATTCCCCTCGACAAATCTTCGATTCTCGACAATCCAATTCTCGACTCCGTCCACGAAGCTATTCGAGATCAATCGTCGGAGCTTTCCAAGATCCCGAGATTCCTCCTCGACTCGAAGAGGACGTCCAAGGAATCGTTAACCACGGTTAATCCAGTCGTTGGATCGATCTCGAGTCGTCGAGCGAAATGGAAAGTTTCACGATCTTCGGGATCGAAGGGGGGATAATTTTTAGAATCGATTTTCGATTCTCCACTTTCTAAAGAACTGGAGAACAGAGAGCAAAGATTCGTTGCACGAGCCATCGCGAAGCGAGAAACAGGGATCGAGAGGAGATGGATTCTCGCGCGGATTTGCTTATTTCGTGAGAATTTCTTTTCCTTTTCCTTTTTTATTTATTTATTTTTGTTAAAACGGCTGACACTAATTAATTCCCGAACCGAGATACCGATCGTGGCCACAATGAACAGGAGAAAGTCGCCATTAACTGCCAGAAAAATGCCGTGCCGCTTGTTAAGAGTGTGGTACCACCGTGCTCACCGTATCGTTATAAAGCCCGATCGAAGATAACCTGATATATTAACGTATAGTGTAACCCCCTTTTTATCCGGTCGGCTGTTACGCGCGCGCGCGCGCGAGCCCTCAGTCTCCGGCAACGAGCGTGTAATACCGTGGCCCTAACGGTTTATTAAAGAAACGTCGTCGTCGTCGTCGTCGTCGTCGTCGTTGTTGTCGCTCGTTCCAAGCCGCTCGTAATTCGCGAGCACACGCTCCCTCGTGCAGCTATGTCGCGTGCACGTAATGCAGAACCGCGCGCGCTCGATCCAGGCCTAGGAGAAATTCCACGACTGCTTGTAACGGTCGATACTCGAACATGCTGCCGGTGACAGATACACCGGTGCGCGTCAATCCAAGATCGAGCTCGTTTTATATATATATATATAGTCTTCGTTTGGTTAATCGAAATTACAACGAGAATATTTGTTTGAAATTGGAAGGAGAGACGTGCTCGTAGTTTTCCTCGAGTGGAGGGAAAAGAGCGGCGACGGAAAGATTGTAAAGGGTTGTAAACTATCGTTCGCTTAATCTCGGAGGAAATTCTTGGAACGTGGCGCGTGTGGGTTGAAGATTTATAAAGTCGGAATAGCCTGGAGACGTAAAACACGTGAGAGCACAGTTTGTTGTATCCTAATATCAATAACCCTCCTCGAAAGCTCGGGATTGTTACCGTCCCTGGAATCGCGGGTCTGAAACGAGTCTGTCCGGATTCATGGGGCAAACAGACGTTAATTCCTCGCGAAAATACAGTGATAGAGAGTGGAAACGAAACCGCCTCTCGCGCGCCGTAGCCACACGCTATTATCAACGAGAGATAGGGATAGAGAGAGAGAAAAAGAGAAAGAGAAACGTAATCACGCTCTCGCGTTATCGCCTTTGCGAACGAAACGAATCATCTCTCTCTCTCTCTTTCCACCTTTTACACGTGGAGAACAACGATCCACGGTGTTTCAATTGTTCCCAACCCGGCGTGTTATTCGATTCAATGCGCTGGACAAACACGTGGATCGATCGGGGTGGTATCTGGCCGCAACGGTCGATCCGGGAAAGTGCACGTTTCGTCGAAAAATCGGACGGAACAACGCGCCATTACCGGCCAACCACGATCATTTGCGACGGTTTAAAGCCGCGCATTACCGCCAAAAGATCTCAATCGGGGCCCGATAATCCCGCGAATTCATCGGGGCCAAACCAACGAGTCCCTATAAATTTCCGATCCCATAACGATCGTCTCCCTCCCTCCTCCCCCGATCTTATCGGCCCTTCTCCTCGTATTTACGTAGGGCAGATACGCATCTCGCCTCGTGTATCCCCGCATCCTGTCCCGTTTCGTGATCCGTCCACGTCATCATCGACGCTACCTTTCCAAAATTCCATCGCCTACGCGACAATTCTTCTTTATTTATTTATTCCTTTTTCGAGGTACTGTTACGTATATTTTTCTTCTTTTTCTTTTCTTTCTCTCGTGACAGAGACGATATTTCGACGGTCTTCTTCTGTTGATTCGAAAGCGATGAAACTCTTCAATTTTCCGTGTGATTGCTAACGAAACGATTAAATGGAAAAATGTGAGAAAGTCCGAGAGTTAAAATATCGACGATTGATTGATTGTGATCAATCTATTTTTCCCAAATTTCTCAAGTTTCTTTCGCAAAAGTCGAAAGGATTCCGTGACTCCAAAGCCAAACCACCTAATCTCTACGCGATATTCGACCCTTTATCCACCGCTTTACTCGAACAAACTGGGCAAGGGACACCTCCCGCGAGGAATGGACTCTGCTCTATCGACGAGAAGAGGCACACAGAGGCCTGCGCGTTTGTGCATGGTCGGTGGAAAGAGCGTGGGCCACGGCGTAATAAATTTCAACCGGTAAAAACGGCACGCTGGCTTACGAGAGATTGATGGAGCGACGCGCGAGGTGAGAGCGCGCGAGGGGCCCGTAAGCGGCCTTTTGCTCACTGACAGTGATCATCAAAGCAGAAAAAGTTGCCACCCGGAAAGTTGGGGGCCTCGCAAGGACCGCCCTCGATTCGGTCTCCCCTCAGCCCGGTAATGACCCCGGGCCGGACCCGGCCGAGGAAATAATTTCGACTCGATTGCCGGTCCGCGATCAAACGCCGCACCCGATAGAGCAAGATCCTCCTCGATCGCTCGCGGCTCGTTACGCCGCGTGACTGTCCTATTTCTTCGAGGAGGAGGGTTTTGTTTCGAAAATGTTGTTCGTTGCTCTTTCGCGTGTTTAATGGCCACCATATGGAGAGAGAGAACGGCCCGTTATTCACACGCGTTTTTTCCGGGGCCTCCGATTCGAGTGACGTGACGACCGTCCGTTTGACGGGTAATTGGGGAACGCGTGTGCCACGAGGCGAAGTCACCCTCTCTTCGATTCCTGATCGATTGGTTATTTAACGCTGCCCGCGTCCAACTATTTGTCCGGCAAACTTGTTCGCGATTCCACTTTTCCGAACGTTTGTCACTTGGATGAGGAGATTACTATTTGGGAATTTTTTGTTGGAAAAAAAGGAATCGTTCCTTCGTCTCTTTCGTCGTTTAATTTTCGAAGGAAAGGAGGAGGAATGTAAGTTATTTGTTAATATAGCGCAGAGGCGTGGAAGACCCGCTGCGAACGCCGAACGCGTCAAAAAGATCGTATAATCAGGGACGAACCAATATTTTTCGGACGGAGGGTTAAACAAGGAGCAAGAAGGCGATCCCTTACACCTTCTCGTATAACACACATTCTTTCCTCGACGCCCGCTGCGTTGCCTACCGGAAAAGAGAGGGGAAACGGCGTCCTCCATTCTTCGAAGCGAATCCTATATATCGGCGGAGAAACGTATTTTGCCATCCATCGCCGTTCGAATCGTATATAATGCGAACCATCAAAATGCGCTTAAACCAGGCCGAGTTATTACCACGGCAAATACGCGATACGGTTCACGAGGGCACGATGCCACACTGTAAATCACTCGCATACTCTCTCTTTCTCTCTCTTCGACACAAGCTGGGTGACTGTCCCATCCTTTCTCGCCCCATTAATATTTAGATTACCTTTTATCCAGCGTGATTCAAGATCCAGTCACTCGGTATCGAGACAGCAGTATCGAAAATCCTTTAAGAATGTAATAAAGTAATCTTGGAAATTCCTCGGAGAGAAGAAAGAAGGAAAGATACGAAAGAAAAAACAACGAAACGATAGAAATTAACGAAGCGCGAGGAAATTTACACTCGGGTCTGTTCGGAAATTGTTCGGGTATGATCGGCTCGCGTCGTGTCGCTCGAGTTAGAAATTATATTCGCGTCGAATCGGAAATAGTTCGGGTCGAGTCGGCTCTGTTCGACGATAATCGGCTTCTCGATGGAAGTACACACACTTAGTTGTTTCTAAACACTTTGAATCGACGGTCGAGCTTCGTCTCGAAGTTATTATTTGAATTTTTTGGCAAAAATCTGACGAAATTCACGAAATATCATCGATATCCCGACCCGATCCCGAAAAAACTTTCCAACTTGTATCATTTCTGGATTCTCGGACACCTCTGAAGGCATCAACGATGGATACATAGGCGATCGAACGAAACTGCGTAGTAGATTCTATTGACGGATTATATTGACTCGTGAACAGGATGAATAAGCAACCGTTGGAAGTGTATCGAAGCCGTAAGATGACGATGCTTTACGATCGAAGATAACGCGCTGAAGACTATACGCCAATTTCAAGCCGCGTTCTTTCCCCCCGGAGGGATTAATCGGGCCTCGTTTAAAACGTTGGCCGCAACGTTCTTCCATTTTTTAAATCCTCCCATGGCATCATCCCATAGCCGTCGTCCCGGTTTCGAGGTGGTTCCACGCTCTCTCTCGCACGTACACGGATATACACTTTGAAAAACAGTGTGTATACCTCGATGTGTATACATTGGCGAGCCACTACCGTTCGCGTGCAGGTATAGGTAAGCATTCTAATTATCGAGATCTCACGTAAAACGAGTATGTAAACATAAATCGACAATCTTGTCGATCGAAGCAGGCGCGCGCGCGATCGCTTAACTGCTGGCCAGGCGAACGAATTTTTCTTCCGGTGCGTAGACCGTGTCCTTGACGTCTTATTACGCCGATTAAAAACTCGCCAACCCTACCCTCCTCCTTGGACCACCCTTTTTCCTTTCTTCTCTCTCTCTCTCTCTCTTTCTCTTTCTTTTTTCATATTTTTCCTTCGACCGTCATTCTTTCTTTCTCTCTTTCTTTCCTCCTTCTTTTTTCCCTTGCATTTCGCAAGTTTTGTTGTTTGTTTTCACAGTCGAGATCTTTCTTTCGCCGCTTATTCCCCTACTTTTTTTTCACTTTGTTGGGTTTTACTTATCGCTGAAGGCGGTAGGTAGAGGGCAACAAAATTCCATACAGGAATCCTTCGTAATATCTTATTTTTCCTTATCCTGGTTATGATCGTCTCCTTTTCATCTCCTTTATTCCGTTTTCTACCGCTCTTTATCGATCACCTATTTTCTTTTAGCTTTGTTTCCGTCGTTCTTAAGTAATTTTCGTTCCATATTCCTTTCCCTTAGAGATATGTCGAAATTTTTCCCTTTATTAATATTATAAAAAACGAAACACGCAAGTGTTCCCTATGTTCGTTCAAATTCGAAAATTCAAAGTCTCGCTAACGATTACGTGCACACGGCACAGGCGTTCTAGCTGCAGTCGGTGCACCAGAAACCGATGGAACTCGAGATTATTAAGAGATTTGCATATCGCCGAATCGTATCTCGAAAAAAAAAAAAGAAGAAAAAAAGGAACGCGCGCTTTCTCGCTTCCATTATCAAGCAGGTTGAGACACCTATCATTATCATTGTCGTGTCTTAGAGCCGGCTGACCCGGTTTATGACTCACGGCGAGCGAATAGGGAACGCGAATTGCGAAACGATTTTGATCGCGCGCACGAAAATTCCGATATATCCGTGACGTGTCGTGGATGTTTCTCTCTCGTGATAAATTTTTCTTTTTTTTTTATAATTCAAGGATATATCTCGAAGAACAATATATCGAGAACCCTTTTCTATACCGTTCGAAGAAACGGAAATACTATAATTTGTATCCCGAAGCCCGGGTATCTCGGGTCAAATTAACCCGCGGAAAAAATCGCAAATTCACAGACCACCACTAACCGAACCTTTCTTTGTGTTAGCCGTATCCATCCCGGTGGAGGAACACTCTTTACCGCGGTCGATTCATAATCGTTTCACGGGAAAGCAATTTCTCGGCCGAAAGGACGATCGTTTTCCTGGCCCCGAGGCTGCCACCACGAGTTTGCCACGCACGCAGGGACGACGAAATAGAATTGAAAACGGAGAAAATTCACGACTGTCGTTTCCAAAAATATTATATTCTCGTCGATATACCACGCAAACAAACTATATACGTTCCATTATTACTTACCGCGAAACAATCTTAATAAGATATCCTTTATACGATATTCTTCTCAAACGTTCTTCCCCTCTCCTCCACTCTTACGAAACTCGCAAAAAACTTTTATTTTCCCATCTACGAAAAGCAGTGGTTAATCACTGGTAGCGAGGGTTTGTAATTACACTTGTAAATACGTAGCTGAGTTTTTTTCTCTCTCGAAGAATCATCATCCCGAGCGTGGATGTAATAGAGGAGAACGGTGGAAGGCAAGCGAAGGTGGATGGATGCGAAAAGGAGCAAGACGAGGGTGCGATGGGAGGGAGGATGAGGGTAGAAGATGAGGATAGAGCGTTGCGTAGAGAGGGGGCAGGAGGGGAAGAGGCGGAAACGTTGATGAGAGGAGCGTGGAGAGAGCGAGAAAGAGCGGAGTGGCGGAGGGCCGAAGGGAAACGGAATGGTGCGCGCACGCGAAAAAGGGCCCTGCGTAAATTGAAAGGGGGCACGGCTGTCTTGTTGTGTTTAAAAAGGCAATTTGCGGGCCTGAGATACGGCCTATATATTATGGCGCAACTGGTACGGGTGGTGGGAGATAGCTCGCCTCGATAGCGCCCCTTTGCTCTCTCCCTGGTACCCTCAGAGGGGAGAGAACGGGGACTTTCCGTGGGCCTTACCGTGATCTCGTACCCACCTAGCGATGGACTCAACAACGTCTCTCTCCTCTTGGTACTTGGATAATTTCCTTCAATCATTATTTTTGCATTTGAAACAAATCGATCAGATTATGCGTTTATTACAATCTTGAAAATTATACATAGAATCCTATTACTATTATTTAGATTTTATAGAATTCTATTACTTAGAATCCTATAAAATTGCATGCAATTTGGAATTTGAAATTTCGAATTTTTCGTTCTTCTTTTAAATCGTAATATCGTTATTAAAGTTCTCGGAAGAAAATTGTTCAAAGGTCCTCGCGAGTCCTTCGAATGCCCATCGCTAGCCGTATCCCCTTTCGGCGTGCGCCCTGGAGTCCCCCGGCCCCGGTGGGGAGGGGCCCGCGCTCTCCCCACCGCCGACATCCGGCAAATGCATTTCTTGTGTAGCACGCTGCTCGTTTGCGGACGATACGATTTACTCTCGGTATATAGTCGTATTCAAATATCTTCTTGCTGCTCGCCGGACCCCTTTTGCCTTCCTTCCTTCCTTCCCTCCCTTCTCTCCCTCTTTCTCTCTTGCCCCTCCTTTGCCGCTGCGATCTCTCCTCGGTTTTGCGCGCGTAATCGACTCTCTCGATTTGCTCTCCAACGAACGACCGGCTAATTCCACGCAATATAGAACGAATCCGAAAGGCTAAGCTCGTTCGTTCGACGCGGTTTAATTATTGGCGGGCAGATCGAAGTTGCGAGCAACCTCGTTTGCGGCTACCTTTATCTCTCTTCTCTTATTCGCTGATTCTCTCTCTTTCCAGTCGGAATCGATTTCAACGCGAAGCTTAATATTACGGTTTTTGGAAAATTTGGAGAGAGGAGAGGCACGATATTCGTTAATTTCGCGGTTCCATCGACGACCGGATGCCTCCCGTTTATCTCCCGCCGCGGCACGTATTACGATTAGCTTTCAGTATTGTTAAAACGATTACACGAGCCACTTACGGGTGTAGAGAATCGTGGGTGGAAATTTTGGATAGCGCTTCGCCTGTTCGATACTCGTTCGATAGGGTAGGAATGCGTGTTTACGCGGTTAATTAACGGCGAGTTAATGCACCGTTGCAATTTTCGGATTAATAATAGTCGTGGAATTGGAATATGGCCGCTTTTATATCGTTCGTTCGATTTAAATCGTAACACAGACGGTGTAATCGCAATAATTACGATCATACTCTCTTGACTATTTACAACGACAAATTCATCTTATTTCGTATTTCGCGCCTTCCCTTCCCCCTCTTCGATCCATCGACCTGCTGTTTTACCGACCAGCGCGAGAATAGTTCGTCCATTCGTCCACAGATGTCGTCTCGTGGACGTCCACGTGACAGTTATCCAAGGAAAAAACTTTCTCTCCATCTTTCTCTCTCTCTTCACTTTCCACCGTGTCTACTAATTACACAACCGGCACCAGACACAGGCGCAATCTCGCTCTTCAACCGCGATCCATTTATTAATTCACGAGCGAAAAATCGCGGAATTTTTTCCCTCGATCAACCGGAGGAGGAGGAAAGCTGGATTTCGCACAGTGGGACATATGAAGCGCATCGTGGATACACACAAGCTCATTTGCACAGAATGCGTGACAATCGTAATAAATCGCGGCCACCGATATCGATCTCTCCTCTCCGCGGAGCGTTACTTACTAGCGCGATCTAGGAATCTCGGATCCCGCCGTATCTTTCGCCGGGGAGGGGAGGGGAGGGGAGGGGAGGGGGCCAGGCCGATCATAAATTCCCCGCCAGCCTCCAATTAACTTTATCGCAATCTGAACAAATTATACGGAACGCTGCCGATGCTAAATTCACGGACGCTGTCGAAGGGACAAACGTAAGATAAACCCCGGCGCGGCAGAAAACGAGAACACCGAAACGAGATAACGTTTATTTTTCGCGGGGTTCTTCATCCTCGCTCCTCCGTCCTTGCGATTCATTTCGAGAGGGGAGAGAGGGGGGGCCGCTCGTGTTTCTCTTTTGTCCTCGTAAGACAAGTCGGGGTACCGGTCTCCTTCCGTCCTGAAGGTTGAAGGATCGTTTCACGGGACGTTTTAGAATCGTTTCGACCCCCTTCGTCGAAACGGTTTTCATTTCCTGGTGAAAAGCTTCCCCGGCTTTTATTGTCCCGCTGATATTGGGTCATCGCGATGGCGGAAACACCGGTCTCCTCCTGTTTTAAAGAGAATATACGTAAATACTCTGATATTGAATTTCCGTTTTCCTTTCTTTCTTTCTTCGCGAGGAGCGTGATACAATTTCGTAGAGAGAGAAGGTGTCTCGAGGCGAGAGTGTTTATCCCGATTTGTTGTAGACTTCTTTTTTTTTTAGTTATTGCGGATGTTTATGCAAATTGAAATTTTTCTGCCTTCCCTGCGTATCGTTTTATATTTAAATTCCCTCGTAAATGCATAAAAATCCTCGGTCCTCGCAATGCGTACGTGGCAAATAATTCTGTACGATGATAACTCGACGCGGGTGTTTATTCGTGGATGATCCGCAATTGATTTTCGAAAAGTGAAAAAACAACGGATCCCTTAATTTTAGAGAATAATGGACGGAAACGTCCTCGTTCCTATACTCCTATTCTCGTTCACTCGGGATCGTTCACTCGCTGGTAAATCGTTAATTTATCCACGTTTCCCTTGTTTATCCGTCAACATGGCGCATTAAATCGTTTAATCCGTGCCGGGAAATAAGGCGGTGTTTGTTTGCGCGAGCGTTAAAGCGAATCGGAGTTCATTCTCGATTGCGAGGCGGGTTCGAGAACGCGGAGAGCCGTCCTTGTTAACCACGGTACGCGAGCGTTAACGAGTAGCTCCTGGCGGAATTGCGCGACGCCCTGCGCCACGCCCGTGTATACTAATTTCCACCGGTATTCACCAACAACCCTCTCTCTCCCTCTCTCTCTCTCTCTCTCTCTCTCTCTCTCTCTCACTCTCTCTGTGTGTCGCGTGGCAAACACGGGAATATTTAATCTTCCAACAATGGAACGCAACCAAGCTGTTGCGATTCACCTGGCTTTTCCCATTTCCCGTCGCGCAGCTTCAACAGGTCTGTTTTTAGAAATGCTCTCGGATTAGGATGCTCGCTTCCTTCTCCCGTGAAAAAACTCGTGACTTCTCTTTTAGAGCGAAATCTGAATTTCTTTTTATAATGTAACGACAGTTAATTAATCTTTTCTTTACTCGACTCTGATTGCGTAGAGCAAACTTAACGCAAGGGAAGTTTTTCGTTTTCCATTTCAAGGATTCTCGAAAATTCTTCTTCGAGAACGGAAGAAAGATTTCCCTCAAGTGTCAATCAATCTTCTTTTCCATACGAAACGTATGGTTAGACTTGGCTATTTATTTATTAAATATTTGTTCGCGTTGGAAGCGAAGAAGGAGTTGGACGAAGAGCCAAATTGGCAAGGGTGGAAGTTCATCTTCGGGGGTCCCGCGGGGGTGCTTGCCCCCCGCCGATTTCCGAAAATCAATGTTTACACGTCCAATCAGACTTTCTCGACACGTGTGTCAACGTGTGTGTGAGATACTTGGAAATGTTGCCACGCGACACGTTCGGGTGGCCAAACAAGAAAATCATCCCTTTTCACCCGACGTGCAATTTTTATATAATTGCGTAAAAATTCGTGGATAACTCGGTTCCTGGGTTAGGTTACCGAATTTTTTACGGAGGAAATCGCTTCGTTATCACCAGCCATTAGCATAGCTTTCCCTTCCCGTTGTTTCAGATCTTATCCTCGGATTTGTTCGGAGTAATTTCGTGTTGGTCGTTGGGCCGGTGTTTAATTATCCCCCGCCCTACTCGTTAAAGCGATAGAACAGCTTATCGAGGCTTTTACAATTAATTAATAACGATAATTAAGTCGAAATTCCATCATTCCACGGAACAACGGAGTCGTTATACAAGGAATAACGAACTCGACTACCTTTAATCGTAGCATATCGTGAAAAGAATCGAAAAAAAAGTAGAAAAAAATCCGGACGAAGCAAGAAAGAATCCTGGAGGATTCTGGAAAATCGCTCGATTTCGACTTTAACACCACGATCTCGTATTTTCTCGAAAACGTTTCCCCACGAGCTTGATACGTCTCCACTGTGTGCACACGCGTTCACGTGGCGCGCGCAAAAACGCGGAGCTGTTCGTCGCCGCCACGGTGCGATGAACTCAGCGCGCGGTACTCGGCGTCTCTCCTCTCGAGGCCGTTTCAGTATTTGACTGTTCGACCAAGAGGACGTCCCTTCTCCACCTGCTTCCTCCTCCTCCTCCTCCTCCTCTTCCTCCTCCCTCCTCTCTGTCCCCCTTACGCGCGGAGTTACGCGATACATGCTCTCTCTCTGTCCCACCCCCTCCCTTTGTCCCTCCGCTCCCGAGGCGCGTACCCTCGCCGTGTTGCGCTCCCGGCTGCACTTCGACTCCTGTCGAGACGACAGAACGCCATAAGCAACCAATTTAAATGTAAATTGAAAAGCAGCGCGGCATACAAATTGTTCGACTCGTCGTCAAAAAATACTGCGAGCAAAGATCAAACGGAAGACAAGACGCCGGGGAGAGGGTGGCAACGCTTGTAAAAGTGAACAGAGAGAGAGAGAGAGAGAGAAGGAGCTTCTCTTTCGATATGGAGGAAGAGGGAAGAAGAGAGACAGAGAAGTCTTCTTCGTCTCGGTGAATCGTCACGGTGGCCACGGACTCAGACACCGCTGATAAATTCTTCGTTAAATATTTGCGTTCCTCGGATGGTCTCTCGGTGAACGCACCGTTCACCGGAAGTTGCCGCTCCTTCCTTCCTTCCTTCCTTCCTTCCTTCCTTCTATCCGTCCTGGCCAACTCTCCCTTTAACGATGAATCTTCGTTACACTTTGCCAACGGGAAAGTATTTCTTCGACTTTGCCAGAAAGTTGCCAGAAAATTTTTTTTTCGTGACATTACATAGTCTGTTTTTTCGTTTTTTAATTTTTTTCAAAAATATAATATACCTCTGTTACGTATTTTGTTTAAATTAAAATCGGTACTATTTTTCCAAAGCTATTTTGGGAAAGGAATAGTATAATATTTTATAAACGATGAGATCGATATACGATTTCATCTCTCTGTATCTATCATTTTATGAAAAGATAAGATATGAATGAAGAATAACGAAGTAGAAGAAGGGAAAGAAACGTATTCTTCCGTCTGATTTCTCATTGTCTTACTTTTGTACCACGTTTCCATTTTCGCCATTCTTGGAAAAGTTTTGAGGATGGCCCCACGCGTTCTCCACCACCCTTTTGTTCTCCGTCTTCCAAACCGTACTCATTGTTATCAACTATCCGATGAATAATTGAAACCTCCCCCCTCCCCCCTCGGTATTTAACGCTTCGCCCGGCCCGGCTTTTGTCCGATGATGCTCTCTTCTTCTCCTATTTAAATTTCAATTAAAGTGTATTTCCTTGTAAACTCGAACCAATGGGAGGGAAGCGCTCCCCTCGCGATCGTGAGGGATCGAAATCACGGTTTTTCAACGGGGACGATTTTTAAAAGAGGGGGGGAGGCGGAAATGACGGGTCGGGGAATTTTTCATTGGCCGGTAGCGGAGTCTGTTCGCGGCCTGTTGAAAAATTCAGCGAGTTTGTTCGCGAAGCGGGAGCCGGAAAAACGGCAATGGGACCTGGATTGAATGGGGGAGTTCCGGCTTCTGTTTTCTTTTTTTCTTTTTTGTTTTTTGCTTTTTTTTTTTGCCAGATTTTTCAGAGATGATTCTCTGGATGGAAGACAGAATGCGGTCTGCGTAACCAACGCAGCAAAACGCTTGTTCCGCCCGAAAGTAAACATCCGAACGCGCAGTCGGAGTTACGGCAACAAACAATAATATAGAGGTGCACCCAGCTTCTCGATTCGATGTTATTTCAGAAAACCCGTGGAACCCGCGCGGAACCGGATATCTGTCTGTCTGTCTGTCTGTCTGCCTGGGTGTAAACGAGTTCGTTATTTCGTAATTAATAACGCTGGCGATATCCCTTTGATTGACCCAACGTGATTTTCGTCTCGCTATATTTCGTTCCGCTATTAATTTCCCAGTTGGAAAAGAGAAAAAAGAGGAGGAGGAGGGAGAGGAGAGGGGAGCGAGGATAATTTCGTATTACTGTTATCGAATAAAATTATTTTATATCGTTAGAGCGATAATTAAAATATCTTTGAGGTAAGGTCTGATCGATACGATTACTGGAAAAGAATAAATACCTTTTCGAACGAAACTCTTTTCGAAAAAAAGAGAGGGTGGGAGAAATTAATTAATGTTGCACAACCGTGCATAATAAAGTACGCAAGTTATTTTGTAATTAATAAGATCTCTTAAATGTGACATCCCAATATCCGTCTTTGTGTGTTGTTTCGAACTGACTGTCTGAAAAAAAGAACAAGAAAGTCCAAATATCATTCTTGTTTTCTTTCAACCGTTATCGTAGCTGCAAATTTAATTAAATATCTGAGGAGGCAAAAGAATCGTATCGAGAACAAGGTATAAAGACGAAAACAATATAAATGAAAACGAATACCAAAACCGGATCGTTCTCTTCTCCGCGGATAATTTTCATCGACTCGGAACCCGGCCGCCTCATTGCGAGGAATTAATTTCCAATTCCAAAGAGAGAGGGAGGGAGAGAAACATACGAAACATCGAGATGGAAACGGAAAGAGAGGCGGGAGTGAAACACGGAGTAAACCAGGGATCGACTTACCATAATTTTGGTAGCAGCGGACCGTTCCCTTCAACCGACTGTTGAATATTCCCTCGCTTATTAGAAAGGGTTTCTGTAATCGACGCCAGACACGAGCGGGTGTACCTCTGGCATCCAGTCCAGAATGGGATTCCAATTAAAGTAATAACGAATCCGGCCTGCGCACTTTTTTCTTCCTCGTCGCAAATAATCGCGTCCTTCCGTCGCGCGACACCCCTCCGTTTCGACTCTCTCGTACACACGCACGCGTATACTTTTACATATATATGTGTATCGCGATCGAGAAGATCTCTCTCCTTCCTTCTTACCCCGTGAACGGAGCTTAAGTCGAATTTAAATCGGTCGAATTAACGAAACGACGACGAGGAGGCGATAAATTTCTACAAGAACCCTCGACGAGAAAAAAGAAAGGGCGAATAATGGAAAGCGTGTGACGAAATTTCTCCTCCAACAGATTCCTCTCTAACTGGATGAAAGAGATTGATTCGTTCGAATTAACGTATAATAATCGAAAGATGAACAGTGGTTGGCGCGATAAATTTAAATTTCTCCGGAATGGTGTGTATCCGCTTATAGGGGGAGAGAGATAGAGAGAGGGAGAGAGAGAGAGACAGGGACAGGTTGTTAGCACGCTGCCGGCCATCAACATAATTAACCCCCCTAAGTGGAGACGCCTGTGTATCATTATTAGTACATGCGCGGCGGATGTTACAGGGTTCGAATGTGCTTACGAGAATTTAGGAGCGCGTCAGGTGTCCTGATTTGGCTAATGCGAAATATCCAATTAACCGGTAATGGAGCCTTTATCGCATCCGGTGGCGTCGGTCCCGCGGAATTTCAACCCCACACGCCTTTTACGCCGCGAGATCCTCCACGCGGCGCAGGAAAATATGGTTGCCGCCGTTTCGTGATCCGCGTATCCGATAATCCGAGACGAGATTTGGAGATTTCGTGGTATTCTATCTTGATATATATAGAATCCAATAGATTCAGTTTCATGTAATTCGAGTATTCTCGCCCGTTTTTGGAAAATACTTTTCGACGTTATCCTTTCAAATTCGGCACTTTAAACGATAAAATCGAGTTGCACGAATTTGAAATTAATTCAAGCTTGGCGTATACGCGTGAAAGAAACGTAATCGCATATAGCATGACGATGATACACGCGATGATACACGATTGCCCATTACACCGAGTACACAGCGTAACGCAACGCGTGGAGAAACGAGGAAACACGCGTACACACGCGCACACCACTCTCCATCATGTCCCTCTATTATCACCCCAATCACAAGTCCTCCGAACATTACCATCCCGCGCCCCATCTACCCATCATATCCCGATCCCATCGAACCTCCATTACCTTCCCATTTGTCACCACCGCCTTAATCAACCACCTCTCATCGTCCTCCTCCTCGTCCTGTCTCCGATCCATCCTCCTCCTCCTCCTCCTCTTCATCATCTTCTTCTTCTTCTTTTTTTTCTTTTTTCCAGTTCGCAACGGCTACTCGTGCGTACCTGTTGCTCTGTCCGAGGGCCTGGACATCCGGCTGAACACGGCTGCAAGGGCGGTCCGCTACGGGGTGAACGGGGTGGAGGTGTGGGCCGCACCCTCGCGCAGCCCCCACACAAATCACACGGTGTACAAGGCGGACGCGGTGCTGGTCACCCTTCCCCTCGGAGTGCTCAAGGCGTCCGCGCCGCCGTCCGCGGTCGCCTTCAATCCTCCGCTTCCGGACTGGAAGTCGCAGGCTATTCAGAGGCTCGGTTTCGGCAATTTAAATAAGGTAAGCCCTCCCCCGTCCTCATCCGTCCAGCCGCTGATTTATGCCTCCTCCTGCGTCCCGGAGGACGACGATCGAAGTTGTCCAGAGCCGGGAATGAGATATATTGTGATCGGGCGGGCGGCGGCTCTTTCGTCGCGAGCGGAACGGTGACGTGGCTCGTGTCGCTTCTTACGCCGGGACACGTTCCTTTTACGGGGTCGGTTTACGAGCTGGACTCTCGTCCCCCATCCTCCTCCTACTCCTGGTCCACGAGAAATTAAAGGCTCATCGCGAGGCGAAACGGATCCCACCCGAAGCCCGGCCGCGAATAAATTCGCCACGATTTCGGTTGGCCGGTAATTTGGACGGAATCGATGTTTGGATGCCGTGGGAGAGAATGGGCCCGGGATCTTGCGGTTTAAAGGGCTTGCGGGGAGGAGAGGGCGTCGTTTCGAGTTAAATTGGACGTGGGTTTAACCGGTTGGCTGCCGTATGACGGCAGGCCTCGCGCGTCGTCGTCACACCTCGTTCGATGCGCTGTGACGGGGTATAATAATACGCGGGTGTTGATATATTTCCTGGGTTTTCTCGATTCGAGGATAGGGAAGAGGATGGCCGCGTTGCGTACGATTTTCATTTTCGTTTCTTCGAGATTTTATTCCCGCTTCGAGTTTCATTCGATATAACGCGTGTAACGATTCATAGACAGATTTGTCGCTGTTTGTTGAACTTTTAATGAGATTGTTGACTCGATGCGTAGGAAATATCGAAGATTTCTTTCGATTCGGTTCGTTGATAATTTGATAAGTGATAAGTTTTTTGAGAAACAAACGGACGAGGTTATTATACGAATGTGGGCGTTAATATAGAGAATGACGAGGATGCCTTTTTTCGAGCGTGACACGAAGTCAATTGGGTTGAAATTCGAGAGAGAATGTATTCCGTCGGGAATACAGGGCCTGAATTTTGTAATTCTCTTAAACGATGGCGAGCACTCTGTAAAGAGAATGATTCATGGGGACGAGGGAACGGAGATAAACGTTTACGTGAGCAACCCTTAAACTGCAGGATTTGCCGGAACCAACGGGTATATAATATTTTCTCCAAACAAGCTTACGAGCATCCAACTGCAATCTCCCCAAACGTTTCGCGTTGTAGAACAGAAAATTATATCCTGTTTAATTGAAAATCCGACCTGAGTTTGAACCTTGTTTCACATTTCCCCAGAATTAGAATTCTTAAAATCGTTCAAGATTCTAATATCTCGTAAAGAAACTTTCCTCATCATCCCCTCGTCCCCATCCAAAACTGGAAACTCTCCTCGTCCACCGAAAACTCGTCGTCGTTCGGGGGTCGGTTCGTTCGAAATGGCCGCCTCGGTCGAGAATAATCGGTGGACGAGGACCAGTTAGGGCAAGCAAGTAATTCCCGGGAATCCGTCACGTCAGGTGGTGCTGTGCTTCGAACGGATCTTCTGGGATCCGACCGCCAATTTGTTTGGCCACGTGGGGAGCACGACCGCGTCGCGTGGTGAGCTCTTCCTCTTCTGGAATCTTTACAAGGCGCCGGTGCTGTTGGCCCTGGTCGCTGGAGAGGCTGCCTGTGTCATGGAGAATGTCAGCGACGATGTGATCGTTGGACGTTGCATAGCCGTCTTGAAGGTAAATTTTTATTAAATCTATCGCTTCTTTTTTCTTTCTCTTCTCCGTAACAAACTTATGGAAAAACGAATGAATATGGAATGAACGTTCATCGATCGATCGATTAATATATATATTTAGAAATGTGTCGATCGTTCTGATCCGTTATTCACGAATAATACATCGTGTTTTTTCAAGGGTATCTTCGGAAACCAAGTGGTTCCGCAGCCGCGCGAGAGTGTAGTGACGAGATGGCGAGCGGATCCATGGGCGAGAGGCTCGTACAGCTTCGTCGCGGTCGGCAGTTCCGGTAGCGATTACGATCTTTTGGCCGCCCCTGTCGCGCCCCCTGCCACCCCTGGCGCACCGCCGCCGCAGCCCAGGGTTTTCTTCGCAGGTAAATATTTAGCCTCCGCGATATTTTCACCCCTTTCTCGCCCTCCCCCCTTTCGAGAAGCGGACGAAGTGGACTCTGATAAAGAGAGCCCAATTCCCGACGTGAATCGTATCTTTTTGAGGGAGGCTGTGCTTTTCTCGCCAATCCCTTTCATCCTCAATGGTAACCCTTTTGAAATTAGATTTCGCGATAGATTTGGGACAAGTTGTTTAGAGAATTCTATCTTAAAAAAAAGGAAATGAAATAGCACGTGCTACGATTTTCGATGTTTCTTAGAAATTAAGATGCAATTCGCTCAAATTTTTGAAAAAAAAAAAAAAAAACAGTGTATCTAAATTTGACCGCAAAAAGAAATCACTTTATCGCTTATAGCGTTCGTAAAAGTAGTAAAAGCTTACTCCAGAAACACAGAAAAATCACATATATATATACAGTACATTTTCTAAAGCATCTCCTTCTCGACTCTTTCACCAACCTCTCGACCTCCTTTTAACAAACCTTGTCAAAACAAAATTGCCTTTCCATTTATATTCTCGCTTATATCTCGGTCCCCTGAAATCGACCAAGGTCGCCATCTTCAAAGAGCCGACCCGGAGGGGGAGAAAGAAGAAAGACGACGAGGAGGGAAAGAGGAGGGGTGGTGTCTTTGGCTCAAAACGGGGTAACCTCGTCCCTCGTTTTTCCCTTTTTCCTTTTTTTATCCTCTTTATTTATTCTCTTCTCCCGTCTGTTTAACGCGGTCGCGGACCGATATCTGTTCGCTTTCAGGGGAGCACACCATACGAAATTACCCGGCTACCGTGCACGGCGCATTTCTCAGCGGACTACGCGAGGGTGGACGGATCGCGGATCAACTCTGCGGAAGCCCTTACGCCCCACCGACGATGCCCGCTTCCGGTCCAGCGCCCACGGCGATTCCAACCGCGACAACCGGATCCACGACCACGCCTTAGCGTCCTGCCGCGGAATCATCCTTGGCTTTCGATCGATAGAAAAAAAATGAGAGAAAAAGAAAAAAAAAGAAAAGAAAAAAAAAGCGTTACAATATCATCGTACGATTCAATCGATCATCATCGTCATTCTATTATTATTATTATTATTCTCGCTTAGACGACACGAAGGAAAGTACGAGAGCTGGAATACGGTAGCTGGAATTTTTTTTCTTCGAAAATTAAAGAGGATCGTTCATTATACATATATATATGTATATATGTATTTTTTTTTTTTTTTTTTTTTTTCCGTTCTTTCGAAGAGCATAAAAGTTCCAGATATCAGAAGCTCGTTTATCGTGTTTTTCTCGATTGTGATCGTATATTCGAGGCTCGAACGAGAGCCAACAGGTGCACGTATACGAGCGCGATCTTACGATTATTATTAGTTAGGGAAAAATCTATCCGCGAATAACCATTTCCTCCCAACGTTGTACGTGGTAATAAACGTTTATATTGGACGATCGACGTTTGATTCGTCCTGGTTCGATCCGTCGGTTTTCTGCTTGATTGCTCCTATTATCATGGGAATATAATTGAAACGCGATCGTAATTGAGAATGGGAGGTGGAGGAGGAGGAGGAGGAGGATTGGCGAAGCGGATCGATTATTAAGTGTATCGACGTGACGTTTTCGAGCGATTCGAGATTTTCGTCGGTTCCGTTCGGATTCTTTCGGATCCCCTTGGACGAAGAGATCGTATTTATTTTTCAGACATCGCGCCCGAAGCGTGAGGATACGTTTAAAATAAAGCGGACAGAGTCGAGGATTTGAGAATGATGATCGAGCCGAGAATCGTGTCACGATTAACGCACGTCGATTCATTTACACACACGTATGCATACACATACACATACACACACATACACGTCGCTACGATCCTCGATATTCTTATTTCCGCTTCTCTTTCGTATTTTTATTATATACGAAGGAGATCGCATCGAACGAGAGGATCGTAGCCGATCTTAGAGATACGTCGATTCATGATAAGAAAGATTCGTGCCTTTTGCTACTACGTTCCATCACGTACATTACACTGTTTAGTCTGTACCATATCGTAGAAATCGTTTCACTGTACGTTTAACATACTCTCTCTCTCTCTCTCTTTCTCATATACAATTATCTTTTCTTCCTTCCTCTTTTTTTTTTTTTTTTTTTTTACTCGCTTCGACACGCTTTCATAGGTCACGCGCATTTATCCCCAAATCTTCCTTCTTTTCCGTACATATATATATATATTATGCTTCCTCGAGATCTCTCGATCTATTATATCATTAGCTACCTTCCATCACTTCTTATCTTCAATTAATCGATTATCGATTATACGTTATTATATATATTTTAGCATTAACGGGAAGAAACCAGAGCATGCATTTTCGCAACGAGAACAAAAGGGAAAAAAAAAAAGAAAAGAAAGAAAAAAAATATCCGACGTGGAATATCGTTTTCGCGCATTAAAAACGCGTACAATTGCCGAACAAACCCACATCTCAACCCCCCGACAACAACGAACGCCCGATCTATATATTATTATATATATCTATACGCTCGATCTGATCGATTCAAACGCTCAAACCGTTAAGCCGTTAAGCCGCAGATACTTTTTTCCAATGGGGAGGGATGGACACCGAAATGATCCACGTAGCCCGCGAGAGAACACCCCCGCTACGGAGGATGATGATTGACTCCGTTCAAGCCAAGATTTCATCGCCCTCGAATCACGAGTTCGATCGGTGACCGATTATCGATTATTATCAATTAAGGGGAACGGAATTGGAGGAATTTGCCATCGATTAAAATCGACTTCGAGGAATCGAATCAAGCGCACATACGTACACACATACACATCCACACACATACACATGCGCGCACACACACATATACACATGCAGATACATTTTAAGCTTCTCTCTCTCTCTCGTGGATGATACTTCGAGAGATGAAACGGAAATAATCCACGTAAAAGCGTAAAGAAAGAAAGAACCGTCTCACTGTATACTTCGCCGAGTTGACGATGTGAAAAATTTCTTCTGTATAAGTTATAAGGTATATAGAAAGAAAGAAACGCGTGCGCGATCGCCAACGTTAGATGTCTCAACGTCCCACCGCAACACCATGTGCGCAATAATGTACGTATAAATCTGTAAAAGACTAATCGATGAATCGATCGTTGATCGATTCTTAAGCAATTCCGCTTATAATTTGTCTTGATTAAAGGCAGAGAGTTGTTACGACACCAACGTTTGTGAAGAAAAACCCGTTTCGTGTTTCATTCGTGCCGAATATTTCTCCCCCCCCTCCCCCCCTCTCGAGCGATTAGATAAAACAGCCCCCTCGAAATGCTGGACGAATGCGAGCAATGCGGTTCAGTCACCTTAGCCACCGTTTCGCGCGGAATCGGGGCTCGATTCGATCCCGTTTAAACGGGCGGAGCGAGCGGAACGCCGCGTATCGCGGGGCATTGTCTGAATCTGCTCTGGGATCCGCTCTCTCTTGTTCGCTCGACCCTCGAGCGGTTCTCCACCACGTTGTCCGAGGGACACTTGGGGGGTTACGTTAAGCTGTGCGCAATAAGAAATGTCAATGTCTCAAGAGAGGATTCCTGGCCTGTCACCGCGTCGAAACTAGGTGAGTCGGACGACGCGTGAAGCGCGCCACTCGTCTCCTTTTCTTCCTCCGGGCGAAAAACTTCTCATCCGGCCTCCTCCATCCGTGGAACCGCGTACCCTTTCAACGCTTGCCCCCCTTCTCCCCCCATAGAGACACGTACGTACGCCGGAAACCGCGGCTTTTCAATCCAAGCCTGTGGCAAGCCTCCGCCGCCGTAGTCGTCGTCGTCGTCGGTTGCGGGGAGTTTAAAGAAGGCCTCGTCGAAGGCGGAGGAGAAGTGGGTCGCGTGTTTTTCGCTCGATCTCGGGAGAGTGAAAGGGAATGAGATTCGATGACGGCGGATGGAGGAGGTTTCGAGGATGATTTCTGAAGACGACGAGGCGGTTTTCGTGGAGATGATTGGCGGTGGTGGTTGATTGTCGGCGAAAGAAGGAGGATGAAAGGAGATGAACTGGGTCTATGGGTCTTTTCGCTCGTGTGATCCAGTCGCGCTGGGAAATTAATAATCGGGAACGCTTGGTGGTTTTTATATTGTATGATTTTACTCGCCAGTATTTCTTTTTTTTTTCTTATTATTATTAATATTATTATTATTAATTATTAAACGATCCGATTTTTAGGAAAGTAGATTTAAAAAAAAAAAAAAGAAATAGGAAAGAAATGATCGAGGTATTATTTCGTATCGTGAATGACGTTTTTTGAGATTTTTTTCTTGACTTTTCCTCCTAAGTAAGTGAATTTTAAAGATGAAATTTTAAAGTGGAGTATTATTATAATATCCGTTTCTTTGGGGGGAATTTTTTTTTTCCAGACTAAAAGAATTCTAGAGCGGATTTCGTTGGAGGATTATGCATGGGGTTTGCGTTTAACGCAAGAACCCCACACTATCAAAAATTTAACGCACAAATACTCATGTTAGGAGTACTTACAGGCTTCAGCTTGTGGCCTCATGCCTGGGGGAACCACCTCGTTGATCATGGTATCCCCTACGCCAGGTTAGTATTGTGAGCAACGGTTTCCGGCCCCGTGATTAGCACTCCCGTTACCGTACTCACTTTCGAGAAATCGGCAGAAACCCAAACTCCATCCATCGGTTATCGGTACGAACTAATTTTTGATAATTGAATAACGAATCCGTTATCCGTTATAATTACGAGGTGGCCGAGAAAAATATACCGTACATACCTGGCGAAGTTTAAATTATTATTATTATTATTTCTTTTTTTTTTTTAGCTGAATTTTTGTTGCTTTATTGTAATTCTAAAAAAAAAATTTGCGAATTAAATTTGCGAATTTGTTCGTTATTATTATTTCGTTATATTATTTTGAAAATGTATTATAATAATAATAATGGAATGTATAATTTAATATGAAAATATTTTATGGATATATTTTGTGAAGTTATTTTAAGTAAATTGCAAAAAAGATTTTTTTTTTTATTTTCTATTTTCGAAACAAACAAGGATCGTTTATTACGAAATGATTTAAATTATATATGTATATAACCATTGAAATTCTAATTGAATTTAATTTCAATTACAGAATTAATACATAAATTTCTCGATTGAGAAATTGCACGATATCGATCGATCCGTTACCACGCACTAACCACGTAATTTTATTTTTATTCTTCGACTCGATCGACCGTTACCAATGCTCTATCGTTTTTTTTTTCTTTCTTTTTTTTACAAATTTCACGGGAACGAAATTTAGAAATTCGAGTCGAACCGAATCAATCTGTCCGAAACGGAATCGAATTGATTTAAACGAATAGTCGAATTCCAAGACAACAAATCCCTCTTTTCGTTGGACAATCGTTTTCGTCAGAAATCCGAGTGAAATTTCCACGGGAAGCGCAAATACGCAGCTGGAAAATCATTCGTACGGCTGCGACACGGGTTCGAACGAGGCGAGGAGCGTGTAATTCTCGAATCGACGCGTGCAACCACCCCCTCCTCCCCCCGTCCGCCGACGAAATTTCCTGCCTAAATCGGGGATATTGTGAGCTTGATTACTTCGATATAGATATTGCGTTACAGTCATGGCTGGGGGCGTGTAATCGAACTCGGTACACGGAGTCTCGTAAACTCGATGAACTTGAAAGACGAGCCCGCCGCCGAAGTCCTGAACTTCTGACGGGGTGCAATGTTAGCACTTTGCCATCGAGTTCCATTCCGCCCCTCGCTCCCTCGCGAAACATCGTTGCCCCCTGCCTCCTATTCCACGATTTCCCCGGATAATTGATTTTCACCGTGCAAACGTGCTCGAGGATCATCGTGCGCGCTTTAAAATTTCTTCGACCTCGTCGAGTTTTTCATCCTCGCTTCTGCGCCCTTGATGCGAGAATTTAAAGAAAAAAAAAATGAATTCAACTTTGCAACAAAAAGAAATATCGTTAAAGAGAAGTAACGAGTTCACGAGTTAATTTGTAAACATTCTCAACGTTATAAAATACGAAAGAAAAAATAAAGATCCTCTCGTACGATGATCTATATCTGGATATATTTTACGAGAAAGGAAAAAAAAGGAAAAATTCGACATCGTAAAGTAAAGACGGAAATAAAGGGAAGAAGAGAGAATCACGGGCACGGGGGAACACGAAACATTTGGCAGGCACGCGAGAAAAACGACCAGCCCCATTGATAGCCCATTAATTCCCAGTAATGATCCAATTACCGCGCCAGAGACGGCCCTTTCGAACACCTATTCGCCGCCTTGGAGCGTGTTCGTGCGCATCAGTCACGTTCCAGGGCATTGAGCAAGATCCAAGTGTACCCGGCCTAACCGAACCGTAACCAGACCGCAGTTGCAAATCAACCCCCGCCCCCTCCACCGCCTCCCCTCGGCTCAAATATTAATTCAATAGGAGGCGGTCGTCGTAGTAACGCCGTAAACACAGCCGTTACGTGTCGTCGTTCGTGTCCGTCGGGGTCGAGAGAGGATCCAGTAGATCGAGGAGAAAATTTCTAACCCTCTCTTATCTATCTATCTATCCTCTTGGGCCGCGAAGAAGGGAAATCATGAGTTTCTTCAAGTTGGAGGAGGTGCAATGCGGCCCCCTGAAGCCGAGGAAACGGAACGCGGTCGCCATCGGGAGCCCGAACGTGTGGTGGGGGTACAGATTGCAGGAGAGGACCGGTTGCAAGAAGGTCCCTATACCCGAATCGTACCAGAACTTCGAGGAGGAGAGGAGGAGGAACTGTGAGCACGTGACGAAGATCATAGAGTTCGAGAAACACTCGAACTGGAGGATCAGGAGGAAGGGTATCAGGCAGCACGTTCAGCAAGGTACTAGAGAGGAATATATGGGGTGTTGGTCGTCAGGACACGCGGTGAAGTAAGAGGTGCGTGTGTAGAATTGCGTACTGCGAAGTTTGATCGAAGCTTTCGCGTAGTTTCGCGTAGGGAATTTATCGAATTTTGGGGAATTTTTTCTTTTTCTTTTTCTTTTTCTTTTTCTTTTTTTAAGGAAAGAGAAAGATGGATAAATAAAGTTGACGAAGATTACTCGAAACGGAGTGTAATTTGTTTTAAGAATTCTAACTAAATTTTAAACGATTATTTTTCCGCAAATTTCAATAAAAGTTTTGAATAAAACGATCGTAAGAAAAAAGAATGGAAAGAAGAAATGTATTAGATTCATTTTCAATCGGATTAAAATCGGATCGGAAATACGAAATGTGCGATCGGTCAGCGAGCGATAATTTCCTCAGGGCTGATATCTCACGAAGACATGGTGAACGTACGTCGGGAAAAATTGCGGGAGATACTGTTGAAGGAGGAGATGGGGTTGATCCACGAGGTGATCGACCAGGCTCAGCACGGTGACGACGCGAGAATGGACGATATGCGGCGCACGATAGAAGAGATACACAAGGAGGAGGAGGAGCAACGGTTGGCCCTGCTGGCCGAGAAGAAGATGCAGCAATACATGATGGGAAGCGCGTTACTCCGGGAGGAATTGTCGAGGAAGGCTGTGATCGAAGCGAAACAGATCAATCTCGCCCAAATGGCGGAGAACGAAGTTAAGAGGCAGGCCGAGAAAGAGTTGGATAATTTCTGGCACCAGATGATGCTGAAAGAGGTGGAGGCGAAGATGAAGAGGGATGTGGAGGAAACGAAGAGGCGTTGCCTCGTCCAAGAGAACGACACCCACGTTTTGTTGAAACAGATAGCGGGGAAATCGGCCATGGAGGAGCAGAGGAGGCGGATACGGGAGGAGGACGTGGAGCACATGCAACGTTTGCGGGAGGTGATCCGCAAGGAGGAGTTGGACAAGGTGGAGAGAGATCGCCAGAAGAAGGAGGATTTGAAGAAGGAATTGCTGGAACAGATTCGGCTGGCCAAGACGAGGCTGGCGGAGGAGGATCGCCACGAAAAGGAGATGGACCGGTTGAGGGGGGTCATCGCCGCGGAGGAATTGGCGAGGGAGGAGGCCGCCATCGTGGAGACCACCGCCGCTTTGCGCAGCGAGTTGTTGGCTTATTTGGAATATTTGGAAAGTTTGAAGAAACAGGAGGTGAGGAGGAATGTAGAGATTGACCGGCTGGTGCAACAATCCTTGAACGAGGCCTCGGTGAGGCGCGACAAAGCGGTGAAGAGGTTCAAGGAGGTCAGGCAGAAGCTTCTGCAGGATGTGTTGGATGGTCGCGAGGAACAGTTGAGGATTAAACGCGAAAAGGAGAAGAAGGAGGAGGAGGATCGTTCGTTGGAGAAGGAGATGTTGGAAAAGGAGATAGAAATGGAAGCCAAGTTGACGGCCAACGCGAAGAAGGAAGAGAGGGAGAGGATGTTGTGCTACAAGAAGGAATTGGAGGAGCAGTGGAAGTTGAAAGACGAGACGCGGCGTACAGAAATGGAGGAAGGGAAGAAGATGTATTTGGAGGAATTGAAACGTGAAAATGACGAGTATAATAAAAGGATGGACATTTCGCAAATTGCCGTTCCGCATCCGTTTAAGTTTTTGTTAAAGGAGTGCGCGACTCGTTACGCCGCGGAGAAAGAGGGGAAATGTACCTGTCCTCCTCCGGACGAGTAAAAAAATCACGCGATTTGTATTCTACTATTTTAATTTTAACGATAGAAGGTATTTTATTCGTTTATTACAAAATGATATATATATATATATATACACATTTATACTTGTTTTAAAATATGAATTTTCCCGCTCCGAGAGGATTCACGATCCACGCCGAGATCTATATAGTTCCGTTTGAACTATTCGCGCCATCTGTGCCAACGTACGAAAACTTTCTCTATCGTTAAGGTAGAGTTCTGTTTCTCGTTCATCGATCTCTTCTCTTTTTCCTCCGTTTTTCTTTTACGGCGCGCATTCCCTACTGGCGCGATATTTAAAAAAGCGCCACGGGATCGATGAAAGAAAAATCGTTCCTTTTCGTCGCTTCTCGTTTCCTTAACATCGCTGTTAAGTAAACAGCTAACTCGTGGATCGAAAGCAAGCGTAAATAGCAACGATAAATCCATCGATTTACGAGACAGTTGGCTATAAATCCAAACGAGTCGTAACGAATTGATGAAATAAAATTGACGCAAATGTCGAGCGTCAATTCGAAACATTCGTAAATCTCATCATCGATGCGAATTATTTTCAGCGGCCGATTAAAAATATCGGTTTAAAAATATTTTTTCTTTCGCAACGGGAGACTTGTATCTCGGTTGAAAAACCGATCGTTCTTTTTTATCTTCTTTCCCCCTTCTTTTATTTTTAACTTTACTCTTCTTTGTTGTTTCTCCCCTCCCTTCTTGTACAAAGATACAAACTTGTTCTTTCTCGAATCCTCGTCTTCTATCCCTTTGAAATCGATTCACGTGGACATTGACGTGCAAATTGACACGCAGATTGGATTAAATAACATAACTTGTACGATCGGTGCGCGCGACGCGTTAAATTAGCCGCCGTTTCGTTCGATTATCGGAAAACGCGCGACGCGGGGCGGAAATTTAACGAACGTGCGCGGTCGAAAAATTAAAAGAGGAATTAATCGGCTCGAAGACTCGCTTACAAACAATTTAATCGACGCTTCGAAAATCTTATCCCGATAATTTAACCCCTTTCGAAAATGCGTTCTAAAAATCTATTGAAATGTTGTTACCATTTTCTTTACGTCTACTTCACGATGGGTTAAAGCGTTATCTGTTTACGATCCCCCAAGCACCTCTCCCATTTAAACGTTTCTCTTTAAAACAGTGCAGATATTATGACGTCGTTTACCTAACTTCCATACCGTATTATATACTACCCCCTGCTTACTTTTTCCCCTATCTTCCCTCGGGCGTTTCTTTATACATTTTCGAAAGCTATTCCCGATAAATGATACAATCTGTGCCTCGAATTATACTTTGGTCACCAAGACCAACCAAGATAATTTTCACGAGGGATTTTTTTTCTCGTCGAATCCCTTTAACGACGTATCGAGAATCTTGCATTTGCATTTTTCTCGAGAACGACATCGTAAGGAAGGAACTTAAATATCAGAGAAGACAGTTCTCCACGAGACTCTTCTATTTAAACCGCTTTTTAACTTTTCCAACTGCTGGAGCAAACTCGATTTCCCTTTCTAGGATCTCTTTCGGCATCCCTTACGATAGCTCGATAAATCCAGGCCGGCAATCCAGCTCGATGGAGGCCATAAAAAATCCAACCCTTTCGTCGAGACGAGAAGAGCCGGGACGCTTCCCAACGTAGCCCCATGTATATTAAAACGCATCCCCGTGGCTATATTAAAATATTTCCGTTTGGTCGGCGAGCTCGTCCCATAATTCCTCCACCCCGTGACGTCGCGTAGTTGCGAAACCGTTCAACGGCGTGGAAACCCGGAAGTGGTTGGATGGCGCGGGGGGGGGGGGATGGACACGGGGCCCCAAGTCGAAGCTATTTAACGCGGAATTTCAACCGCAGACACGGGATATGAATACGGATAATATCCGTGATTGTCGTCTGGGAGAAAAGCGATTGGAAAATTACGATTTTGGGGATTCTGGGGATTTTGTATGGTTCCTTCGATTTTTCTGACATTTTTTTTTTTTTTTTAGAGAGTCGTTGCAATTTTGTCTTGCTTCATAAATTGTTCATCGAATTGGACGAACAATTCAGGGTTTGGATCATCGTTTATTGGAGATTCTTTGGATAAAAAGAAGAAGTAATAATAACGATAATGGGACGAATTTTAAATGGTGCTTCGATATGCCGCAATTCTCGATCGTACATCTCTCTTTTTTTTTTTTTTTAGTAGTTTATTTTCATCCGAGAAGAAGAGAAGAGATTCTTCGCTCTTTCAGGACCGTTTTTTACTTTCCTACTATTATCTTCTTCTTTTTTTCTTTCAGGGAGATTTCATCCTTTGCGTGTTCACCCCCGGGAGCGATCAATCGATTAGATAGGGGAAGAAGGGTTGCGAGGCAGCAATTTTTACATATATATACATATATTTTTTGTAAAAATATCAGTCGATTAGATTTGAATTTATTTTTTTAAAAATTGGAAAGATTTTGGACATTTTTAAATATTCTCGTGGTAATCGAATATTCTTAGCGGAGGCGATTGAATAATTGATCAGTCCCCGGGATTCGATAAACAAGTTTTTTAAACTTGCAACGAACTCCATTAAGAATTCATTAAAAGATTTCTCCGCGGAAGCCTGATTGGCCCCCGTGACTCCATTTACTACGTGTACATTAAAATATTCACCCGGACGCCTCTCTCCCCCGCCACACCCCCGCCTCCCCGTCGATCAGGTTAATCGATTTAGTCGCTCTACTTAACCCTTTGCCAACTCAAAAAAGAAAAAAAATAATAATAATAAACGACTCAAAAGATTATCGTTACAATACTCGACTATCCCGAAGATTCATCGTCCTATCCTTCAAAAGATAAATGATGTTAAGCGATTACGTCACGAATGTTTAATTCTCGTTCGCGAAATCTCTTTCCTCCAATTAAATCGTCGATCGCCTTCGTGAAAACCGAAACTTTCACCCTTAACGAAGGCCGAGTTAAACCGCGCTCGATTCGAGCTCCAACAATATCCGTCCACGCGTGTGATCGATCGAACCGTGTGCACGCGTCGCGGTTTGTCGAGGCTCGCCCTCGAGGCAGAGGAGGGATCACATTTGTGATCTCGATCCCTTTGAGCGATGCCGGGCAGTGGCCATTTTCTCCTCGTTTCGCTTCGGTGCCTCGAGGCAGCTGCACCTGCACTCGCGTTCGCGCTTCTTTCTCTTCTTCTTCTTGGAATAAAGAAGAGGAGGAGGAGAGGATTATTGTCGAGGAGGGGACGTGGTAACGGGGAGATAATTCTGTCCGTTGGCCGGGAAGGAGAATGGAAAGAGTTTGTTTAATTTTCAATGCAAAGAAAGTATAAAATCGAAAGGAGGAAATATCTATTCTTACTTTTTCAGAGAAAATAAGGAAGAAGAGAGATTCTTGTGTAAAGTTAATTTTTTGTTTCGTAGATTTTAATTCTCTTTGATAATTCTCCCTCTTCTCAAAATATACTCGAGAACTCGGTTGCCAAAGATTGTTGGAGAGATGTGTCGTTTCTCTTGACGAAAGACAAAAAGAACGTCTCACATTCGCGGAACGTGGAGAGGGATGGAATTTAGATGGGAGGAAGGACGAGAGAAAGGAGTAAATATAAGGAGGAAGAGATAAGGGAGGTCTAATTGGGAAGACATCGGATAAACGTGGACGACGGAGAAAGGTGAAAAATTACAGAGGTAGATTTATAAAAGTATATAAGCTTTGTCTTTCTCTGCTGGACGATCTGTTCTTAAAAGAAAGAGACTTCCATCGCAATCTACTCCCGTGTAATCCATAGGGCGCCAACTTTCCAGACACCTACTCGCTGTCTGCGAGGGAGATGACTCGAGACTTTTGGTTTGGAAACAATCCATCGATTTCTTAATCCCTCTTAACCTGAGAATAAAAAGAAGAGAAAATGTATCCAATCTCATCCAGCACGATAGAGTAACAAAACATTATTGACCGACGAGATCTTTTCTTTTTTTCTAATCTTGGCGTATAATAAACTTGAATAATAAAAAGTAATCTAAGTAATCGTGAACAGGGATTCCTTCCTTCTAACGGGAAAGGATTGAAAGAGAGATCGAAGAGGCAATTATATAGGAGAGGATCAAGGACACGAAAAGGACGAAGAAAAAAAAAAGGGTGCGAGACGGAATAGGAAGAAATATGAAAAGGATAAAAAGGAGGGAAAAAATAAAAGGAGAAGCAGACGAAGAAGAAGAAGAAGAAAAAGAAGGAGAGGAGGAAGGAAATGGGGTCCAGGACGGGGATTGCGGACTCGAAGGAGCGAATGGACCTCGCCCCTGGGGATGTTCTTTTGACAGTCATGTCGCTGTCGTCTCCTAAGGTCCCCCGGCGGCGTTGCATTAATCTTCTTCTTCCGACCCCGCCTTATTGAAAATTCTACAGAACGCTTCACAGTTTTTGCCCCCGGTCCGCCCTTTGTACCCCCGCCTACACCTCCGGGGACGTCACCTACGGATTCACCTGCGGGAGGAGAGGAAAGAGTCGATCGTCGCGGCTTCCGTCTACGTCTCGTCTCGTCTCGTTTTCCATTCGTTCCGTTCGGTTGAAAATCTTTCTATTAGGAGATCGGTTAATTGCCCGAATGATTCGGTGATATCTTTAAAATTCTCGACGAATACACGACGAAGAAACTCGGAGGAAGGAAGGATGGACGAAGAAAGAATTTATTATCGTCATCTGTAACACGTTCAGGTTATTTCGAACAAGTTGAAACAAGTATTGGCATTAGTTTCGAGATGAAAAGATTCTTGGGAATTTTTGTGTTTGGTATCTTGTAGTATGATGTCTCAATGGAAAGGAAAAGGACTTCAAAAATTCTATAAATTCGCTAAAACGTGTTCTAACGAAGAAAGATCCAGGAGTGTTTCGCGAACTTTTGAAAAAGGAGGATCAATTTATATAAAATTCTACGAGAAAATTCAAACCCTTTTTATTCTTTAATCTCGTTCTAATTAATTTCTTGCTCTTCCTCTACTCTAACTAGAAACGACGGAAGGAAGCAACGATATTGCGTCGAGTACGATTAGATCGCACGATAAGATCGTCGAAAGTCTGTCTCCTTGATCCCGCATCTTTTAATCTTTTACAACTTTCGACGACTCTTCTGGTTCGTTCGGTCGGGAAGGAAGAAAAAGGAAAGAAAGAAGGAGAAATAATTCGGCGGAATAATTCGAAGAAGACAGTGGACACCGAGGATCGTTAATCGCGGATCGAGACGATGTTTTCACGCGTGTTCGCGCTCCGCTTTCTAATTCGGCGAGACGTGGCCGCCGTTCCTCGCCATGCATCGCCTACGCCCCGATACGAGGCGCTGCCACGCCGATTTCACGCCTTCAGAGTCATCTCGAGTCCCTTCCCTCCACTTTCCTCCACTTTCCCTCGCCGCTAATGCGCCCGAACACGCTCGACTCGGCCGCGAAACGTCTCGGCCGGATGTTTTGGAATTCGGAGAGCGGGGATTGGAGAGCGGATTCTGTTAAGAGTAGTATTGGAGGAAGGGAAAGCGTGTTTTAGTGGAATTCGCGGGAGCGTGGATTTGGAGATAATTGAAATATTTCTCTTTTACGGGCGGGAAGATTGAAATTGGAAAAGTGGAATTCGCCGGATTTTCCCGCCGATAAAATTGGCAACGAAACCGTGAATGATTTCATTATGCGTCGAATTAACCATCTATTTCGATCGAATCGATTGTCTAATTGCTACGGATTCTGTTTGAGTTTTCATCTTCTCCGTTTCCAATTACGAATTTTTTTCCTAGAATTCTCGCGTCTCGGAATCGTCTCATCGACTCAGAATACCGATCGATTCGTATGGAAGAAAATACGTATTCATACGTGGTATATTTGTAAAAGAAACGAAAAATATTCCTTCGTTATCTGGAAAATAGAAGAGATCCTCTCTTGCTCCCTCGATCAAATTTTATTTAATCAAATTCGTTGGATCGATAAATTTTCTCCGAAAGATCCGAGTCATCGAAAGAAAACGGCGAATATCTTTAGGCGAGCAAACGAGTTTAACTTTATTTCAAAAAGTTGGCTCAACATTCACAAAGACGAGAAAGGCATCGTCCCGATTACGAATCACGAAGCCGAAATTTAACGGAAAAGCAACGCGATCCAATGCGCGTGTTAACCGTGGAATCATCGAGGCGTGACGAGCACGGTTTTGAAAATTAAATTTGGATCTCTGGAAAATGGGTTTCAACTTCCCTCTCTCTCTCTCTCTTTCTCTGTTGAAGGGAGAGACCCGCAAAGTTCGTGTTCCTAAGCCGTGCGATGTTTGAGCGAGAAGATGGGGAGGGGGAGGAAGTGAAGACAGGGAAGTTGCGCAACAAATATTCTCATTGTCTAATTTCGCCAGCTATTCCACTCGTCAAAACGTTACATAAGGGGTTGGTGGATGTAACGCGACCCTCCAGTTTTCGCCTCTCTCGTTAAACGAGCATGGATTTTCCGAAAAACGTTGGTATAGGCGGGGAAATTGGGAAAATTCGTATGGGAAATATCGCGATAATTATCCCCACCCTGTATCAACTTTGGTCTGATAATGCTCGCTCGTTAAAACGCGACGCCTCATCCCCGCCTCGTCTCATTAAAATCAAGAATAATTAAAACCGATATCGAATCCTCAAGACACGCAACATGCAAATTTAACGGTTCTTCCATTACATCGTTCGCGTATAAATAATTCTATCAACCATGAATCCTTTCGTTTTACTATAATAAACCGGGTAATATACACCGATTAATTTTCGAATTTACATTAATGCTTTTGGATCGTGTTTTTAGATAATGAAAATCGTATAATTTTGGGGAGGGCATGAAATAATTAGATTATAATTGGCTTCGTTGCTCGGTCATTTCAATTATCAATGTGACTCGAATTCCTCGTGAGAAAAAGTGTTAATAAAAGTACCAAAAACCAACATTCACCCAAGTGATTAAAAATATTAAATTTCATCCCTCCAAAAACCAATTTAATCAAGAATAAAACTTTTCGTTGAAAGAATCATCTTCGAATATTTCTTCAAAAAGAGGAATGATTCGTTATCGCTATCCATCCATCCCCTTCTCAAGAGAATCAAATTTACTCAATTTTCAACATTAGCATCACCAAGCAAGAAATCTTCTCGAATCTCCAGGATTCAATCCAACACACCTTGAACCGACATCCATCCTTCCCTTCCTCCCGACGAAATCAAACTCTCGTTTCCTCTTCCGTCCCAGAATCCACGGGGGCAACGAAAGGAAAGGAGCGGATCCACGGGGCGCCCGCCCGTAGCCGCGTTATCAATCAGTCTTATCGATAGGGAAGGTCCTCGACCCCCGTGGCCTGGTACACGAGTCTCGTCCCTCGACGCCGCCGCCGTCTCGCGATGCCCGATAAGCTCGTCGCGACGTCGTGACTCGCGGGAAAGGACGGTCCAGGGGGGGCGAGGTTAATTCGGCGTTAATGCGCCGGGAAATTGGTAAAACGTTGTTCCTCCTTCGAATCGGGGGAACCCAATTCTCTCCCTTTTCTCTTTCTTCGTCGCGAATTATTCGTCATAAAGGAAGGTTGACAAGGTCGGGGACGATTAATTTTGGAAATGGAGAGCGTGGCCTCCGTTCGAAGGAGAGAAAGATCGAGGGGATGTTATTTGTTTGTTGAAGATCGGTTTGAGAATTCGTTGCATTTATCTTTGGATGAATAGAGACTGCGGATGCATTGAATCAGGCGCATTAACCCGTTTGCGCATCTCGTGGCGAATTACTTCTCATCGACAAGCGATTGTCGATGTATATATGTTTTTTCCTTTTCTTTTAAAAAGATTCTTCTTTCTTTCTCTGTTGGTTAGAGAAACTCCATCAATGGAGATTCTTCGTCTGTGACGAAGAAGAAAATTATTACCGCGGTTGGAATGTTTTATTTCTTCCTCGCAACCATTTCCCATAGTCGTTTCCGCTATTATTTTAACATCAGCCGCGTCTTAATAGAATATCGAATAATTGTCCCAACGAAATTGGAATGTATGGAACCCTTCTTTCCCCGAACATTTTATTTTTTTTTTTTTCCCTTTACAAACGACGTACCATTAATCGTCGAGCCAAGAAAGCAGACGAATTCAAGAGAAGAAATATTCCCCGTTAAGAAGAAAAAGGAAAAGATGGGAACGAGACTTCTCTCATTGATACGCTATCGACGAGACTTTTATCACCGGGGCAAAAGACGAACGGCGTTGTAATTATTCTCCCATGAAAATCGTTCGCGGTCTTCGTCGTCGAGTGTTTTAAATCTTCCACCCTCCTCCAGTTTTCCTTCCTTCCTTTTTTCTTCTTCTTCTTCTTCTTCTTGTTCTTCCGGCTCGCCGGCTCGGTACATCATGTATTTTACATGGACGAAAACGAACGACGAAAAACACAGGGCCACGTCTCATGGAAATAGGATGTATTTACCCTTTCTGCGTGCTTGCATCAATCTTCAACCCTCGGTTACTTGTCTTTACTTGTTTCTCCCCTCCCCGCCTCGCCAGTAAAAACTCGCTCCTCCCTCGATTGATCAAATATCTTTTCGCCAACTTTTGCGCGAAAATATTGACAGGAAAGAAGAGGGAAGGAGACTAAGGGAATCGTCAGAATTTTTTTCCTCGCTTCGAATTTTCATTCTTTTCGTTGGCACGACGGAATTTTATCTTCTCCTCCTCTTCTTTCAAATTTGATTCGTTCCGTTTCGACAACGCGGCGAAATCGAACGGAATATACATGACGTAAACGCTTATGTTACAATCGACATGGTTAATTAACGGCCTTGTGCGCGCCGCACGCGTCATACATAAAGCGGACGGCCACGCGTTCCGATCGTCATTAACGGATCTCCACCGTGACTCCTCGTGTCTAATTACAAGTCTTACCGCGCCTCCTCCCGTCCCATTGTCCGTTCAATCCCCAACGTTTCTTGCGGCCTTTTGCCGTGTCGACTGCCAATCAAAGTGACCCATTATCCCGCTACGATCGACGTTCCCGCTCCTGTCACGTCCAACCTTCACCGGTTCGGACAGCTGATCCGGGCGGAAAAAGCGAAACAAGATTGCGTACACCGCCACCGTACGTACCAAGTATATCCTCTCTTCTGTTCCACCGATTTCGATTATTATTTCACCCGTGTTCGCGTAAAGTTGAATCCCTCGATGATTTTCAACGATTATCGCATCGATATGTCGATCGAGGTATATTTTTCGCTTTGAGAAATAAAAATTTCTACATTCAGGAATTTTGGAGAAACGAACATTTTGAATGTTTCTAAAAATCTTCATTAAAGAAAAAATCACTTTTATACTCTCGATTCACTTCTTCGTTGCGCGAGATGTAAAGAATATATTCGTATTTTCAAATTTGTCTTTGGTTCGGTGTTTCGATTCGATTAAAGTGTAATTCAAAAAGTAATTTTTAAACCATCGATTATGATCAAGATTCTCGTGGACGGATACGGAATCGGCGGATATCGATTAGTAGTCGCGAATCTTACTTAGTCGTCCCGTTAATTCCGCCATCATCCGGGAGGTATCGAGATTAAGGAGATTCGAAGCCGCGCTTAATTTGAGAACCCTCGTTCCCCCGTCACGTGTAAACACACGACGACCCTTTGGGCCAGATTTCCCATTAGATTAGAGAAATCAAAGGCTTACGCGTCTTGCAACCCCCTTTGAAATATGCAGAGACCCCCCACCTCCTCCACCTTACCCTCGCGCCTTCGTGGAATTTTCTGTTTAACGCCATCGTGAAATTCACCCCCTCTGACGGATGAAGCAATTCTCCTAGTTTCAATGTCTTCCCGCTCCATCATTGTCTCCTTTCCTCCAAATCCTGAGATCTTTTTAAAAAGAAAAGAAAAAAAGGATTGGGAGGAGGAAATCTTTAGGAGTCTTTTTATTTTTATTTATAACTGTTATATATCGGGATTGAAAAGGGTATACGCTTTTAATATTTCAAGATTAAAAGCGGAATAAAAATTCTCTTTCTTAAAATCGCTCTTCTCTTTGGAATCGAACAATTTCTAAGTTTTGTCTTTTATGCGGGATATTCGTATTTTCATATATCCGTGCCTCGATTGTTTATTCCACGAGTTTCCACCAATTTTGATCTCTACGGATTTCAAGAATATTTTGTATTAAAATACACGTTGCGAAACACGTGTCGCGTTGTTAATTAAAAAAGAAGAAAAAAAAAGAGGAGAGGGAACACGATCAACGATCCAATTTTCAAACGCGAAATTTGTTCCAAAAAAAAAACCTGTAAATCTGTAAACTCAACGGCGATCAATTCCTCCTCGTCTGACGCATTGAAATGGCGGTTTCCTTCGTAGTTGAAAAATAGCCGACTATCGATTCGAGGCGGCGTTTGTTAATCGTCGACGAGAAAGCAATACGTTCGCCGCCGCGTGTGAAATCGAGCGTCTCGCTTATCACGACCGATCTTTTCACCACCATCGTTTTTCCCTCTTTTTTTTTTTTTCCACCCTCCTCGGACAATCTTCACCCAAGATTCCCCCGTTACGATTAATAATATCCATCCACCCAGCGAAAAAAGGGACGCGTGACAAACGAAAAACAGGCGGGAAAGGAAGCGGATCGTTGGAAGCTCTCGACGACTTGACACATTTTGCTCCTCACGCATCTTTTTTTCTTTTTTTTTCTTTTTTTTTTTTCTTGTTTTTTCTACATATAGAGTCTCGAGGAATCTCTCGTTCGAGGATCTGCAAGATTTCTGCAAGATTGTCTTTTTCACGAGAGGATGCGGAGAAAGTTGAGCTCGAGGATGGGACAGGTTGATTTATTGTGGATATTGGGATTTTTGCAAGATCTCGAACGTTTGATTCCTTTGAAGAAATCTTCGTTACGGGCATTTCTCGAAATTAAACGGATAAACTCGAATTTCGATTTCTCTTCCGCAATATAATTCTCCAGCAAATAGGCTTCGTTGTTTTTTTTTATTTTATAATTTAAAAGTATCGAGTAACTGAAAGAAATAACGAGTTTCAAATATTTCGAATAAAATTAACCGTTTCGAACAATCGATATTTACACATACCCCCCCCTGCCTCCCCCGAAATCCCAATTCCAAATAATCAAACAAAAATAAATCGGCGTGCGTGGTACGAAACTCGAAACTATCTAGGCCACAGATTACACATCGGCAACATATCCCACTTTTACACTCTATATATTTCTATCGTAGTCAAATATAAAAACGTTGGAATAAAAACGTCTTTCATTCCTCTCCTTTCCACGAAGCTCGAGACAAAAATTGACGATTGGTTACATCGATCCACCCGGTATTCCGGCCGTCTCTTTCTTCCACGTCGCGTGACACAATGTCGAACATACAGCGATGTTCAAACAGCATTTTCGAGCACAAACGTTTCCCGAACTTCTCCTCTCTTCGCCAAGAAACATTTCGAGTAAATATTAATTTCAAGGAAGAAAGGTGGTCCCCTCTGCAATCTTTCCCATACCTTTCTCAAAAGTGAAAGCTTCGAGAAGGTCCCTTTGTTAACCTCGCGGTCACGTATATATTCACTCGGAGAAATCTTGGTCGGCTACCTTAAATTTCGCTAGGAACGCGTTGGATCGTGAGCGAGAAAAGCCGTTGGAGAATTATTTAAAACGCGTCCTCCCTCTCTCCTCTCTTCCGTGAATCGATCGATCGAACGCGCGAACCCTCCTCGTTTCAATTTTCCCTCCCGAAAATAATGGGGGCCGGGATAACAATGACGATACCCGACAATGACGCTCGAATTACGAATAAGAATAAAACGATTATCGAACGACAGGGGGGGAGGAGAGGAGGCATCTCCTCGTCAATCGGCGGCCACCGCCGCCAGGAATCGCGCTGCCTGCTCGATAACGTTATCGATCCGCGATATCGGACGCGGCACGCGCTTGCGTGGCGCCATGCATGCGGAAGTGCACGCGTCTCGCGCTTTATTGCACGACCCTGGTCAATCGCACGCGCGTCGTCCATCGAGGGAGAGAGAGGGCAATGATGATTCTCGCCCCTTTGAATTCGATTCTCGAGGAATTAAGGGAATTAAGGGGGTGGATGAAGAAATCGAGGGGTGATAGGATAGCTGGATCCAGTTTCTTCGTTTCGAAATCGAAAGAGGAGAGGAGGGTACGTCAAAGAATGGAACGATATATAAAGGGGGGTGTTTAATGTTTTATGTTTGAGTATATATATCCAAGTTGAGAAGGGAGCTCTCCATCCAACCGCTGTTATATTTATCACTCTGCTCGCTCTATCTTCCACCCTGTTATCGGTTAAATGGTTATTAAATGAATCGCTTTGAAACGAGCCCCTCCGTCTTGATTCTTTAACTTGGCTTCTTTTATTTGTCTGGAAGTCTTCTTGATCGTTATTATTCCTTGGTTCATTGATCAGTTTGTTGCTAATTTAAGACACGAAAGTATAAATTGATTTGCAGCAAACTATGTGAATTATTCTTTTTTTTAAAAATTGTAAAAATTCGAGTGATAAGATATATTTTTTCCGTTGGAAAATACAATTTCACGCGGGACAATTTACGCGATTCAGAGATCGTTAAGTAAGGCGGCACGTTGCGTCAAGAGCGAAGAAGAAGTCTGGAATTTGCATGCGTATCATGGTCGAAGGGGGGGAAGAGGCGCTTTGATCAGCCATCAAGAAATAAAAAGGGGGAAATTCGAGCGGACCCCCTAAGTCGAAATTGATTTTACCATTTTGCCGCGCGTTCTCATTACCGCGCTGCAGTCGAGCCTCGAGCCTCGAATCGCCGATTCACTCTCGTCCTTAATGCAAAACCGATTACCGAAAGTGGCCGTAGAAGAAGAAACGTAATATCCTCCGCTATCGAAACACCGGATTATCACCGCGTACAGAATCGCTCTTTCTCTCGGATGAAAAGGAGGAAAAAGAAAAAAAACATGCACACAATTTTTAACTAATGTTCGAACAAGCATGAAAATTCAAAAAAAAGAAGGAAGAGGAAAAATTGTATCAATTTTTCTTCAAATTTTAAACGAAACCTGTTTCGTATACGCGGTATAATTTCTATCTCTATAATTTTAATCTCTATAAATAAACATCGAAATCGATAAATGTCGATATACACAAAGTGGTTAAATCGAATTTGCATTTGTCTTTGCTCCTCACTTTCTCTTCGATATCCATTCCACATTCATACACCATAAGAAGTATAGCAAACGAGTGCTCCTCTTATTTTTTATTCTCCCCTGAAAAGTCTCGTGGAATTTCATCTCTCTCCCTCAACCACCCGCCAGTCTAAAGAACAATGGAACGTTACATCTCGATAAATTCGTAATATCGAGAGACAGGGAAAATAGGAAAAGTCGAGGCAAGATTTCTTCGGAAAGTGAAATCTTCGTTAATTAATCGCGATTGCACGTCGTCATCGCGTCGTCGTTATCGATTCCCCGACACTTGGATGCGGAGGAATCGATCCGTGGACGTCCGAAATAAATTCGCGGTTTGCGTCGTTGCGGACGAGGGTTGCCGCCGCCCTTTGCCAGCAGACAAGAAGGGGGATGCCCGTTGGCCCGACATTCTATTTACCCTGGAGACGCCGATATTATGCAATCGATGGCGGCCCCGTGTCTTGGCGAGAACCCCATCGTTTCGGCCATCGGCCCCGCCTCCCGTGTTTTTCCATGTTTATTTACTCCCCCTGTTTAACCCTTTTGAAGTCGTGTTTTCTCTACGGATGTACGCTCTCGGTTAACCGACCGAATTTCTCGAGATGAAAAATAGGATAAAAATAATTGCAACCCTCCCTCTCCATTCATTAATAGAATTATAATATGTATAAATATATAGAAATGAATTATTATTGCGTCGAGAAATAATATTTATCGATCTCTTGTTGTAATAATCTTGTTGACGAAGATTGAGATTGAACCGGGAAAAACGGGCAACGGCCCATAATTTCCATCCCATCCATCGATATTCGAGCAGGAACTTGTCCATCTTCCTCCGCGAGGAACCTAACCGTTCATCAATCAAAGCCGTACGCGCATTTAACCGCGGATTCCAACCACCACGGGCTAATCATTATCCCCCACGTCGTTTACGGAATGAAAAACTACTCGACCGATCCATCCTCCGCTCCCATCATCGTCTCACGAGTCGAAATTTTCGCTGGAACGGCGAATTCGTGCTCCGTCCCAAGAGATGGATGCCGACTTTCTTCTCGCGGAGGAGAATCGTATTCTTTCGATCGCGATGTATAAGTTATAGGAATAAATTCGTGCGCATATTGCGACCGATATTGCACCTCGTCTTTTCCGATTTCGTGATTTCCGGTATTCTATTTTTGGGAATCTTTGTGAAATTTGTGAAATTTTTTTAAGAAAGTATTGGCTTGAATATTTATTTTCGAAGGTATCGTAAGAGAGATTATTTCTTCGATAGATGTAAATATTTCTCAAAGTTTCTCACGCGTCGAACAGAAGAAACATCAACACGGGTTTAGGATTATTTCGATTATTTCGCAAATCCGTTCAGTCAAATATTTACAACGCGTATTGTCACTTGTTCCGAACGAGCGTTCGAAATCGATCCGTCCAAGCCATTCTCATTCTCCTCTTCCTCTCTCGCTGTTTCTCGTCTCCTCCGCGATTCCACGGCGAAAACGCATAACGATAATTACCCCGATTAAGTCTTTAATTAAGCCCGGGGAACGCATTCCGGGAATTCCATCTTTCGATCCGCCTGGAGGCGGATTCCACGGTGCAACCGAACTGAACCTAACCGAGGTGAACGTCGATTAAGATATCCCTTACCCCCCGAGTGTGGATAAAGCCTCGAGCGAGAAGAACTTTATTCCTCGCCTCGATCTTGTCGCCTCCTCCTCCACGATGTGGACGTGGTGTAACGGTGGTTAACAAAGCAGGCAAAGAAGAAATCCGCTCGATGGCCGAGGAGGAGACACCTTAATTACCCGGTCCCGGCTTATCTTATCCCGGGGGTCGTCGAGAGAGAGACGGTATCGTCGTCAGTCACATGTTGCTCCCCTCGTCGACGTTATTAGCATAACACAAGACGAAGTGGGCCGCGTGGGCGGTTCGAGGATCCTCGCGACGAGATCGGTACAGAGAGTAGACATTCTGAGTTTTGACTCTGATTGAAACCGCGTTGCACGACTCCGAATTTTGATGCATAGGAAGAGGATTGGTAAGATCTGGTGAGTTTATATTCCCCTTGGATGTTGAAGATTTAAATCTCTGACCGGGCTCTTCATTCTGTATTACTTTGAATTTAGTTTGAAAGGAACGTCGTGTCGGTGATTTCGTAGAAATTTTTCGTTGGTTTGGCTCGCTCGAATAAATAACAATCGTGATTTTATAATCGATTTTCAGAATAATCGACCACGGGTACGGTATTGGTATTTTATCTCGCTTTGATCCATTCATCTATTCGAAAACGTTAGGATTTCTTAATCGACGAATCGTGTATTCCCTTGCCTGTTCGTATTCGATCCCACTTCTTTATCTCCTCGACCGCGTAAACACGAGAAAACTGACGAACTAAATCTCCATTCTCTCTCTGTCTCTCTGCCATCACGAAACTCTCTTATCAGAAGTTAGAAGGTCTTAACTCGTCCACTCGCCGTTTCGTGGCCGTCGATGCTCGACGAGATCGAAGATTTCGATATCTATCTGGAGATACCACGGAGCAAAATTATTGTTCCTGTCCCACTCCCCCGACCCTCGACGACAGGACATCGTTCCTTACAATATCGTGGAGAAGGATCCTCTCTAAAGTTTCTAAATATCCGCCCCTCAAAGGAAACTGGGCCGTTCGTCCGACCGAATCTAGTTTAACCCTCTCGCTACGGGCGATTTCTCCGGCACGGCGGAAAAATGTGCGCAGTGAAAGATCGATTTCTTTTCTTTTCTTCTCGATGATTTCACATTTTCAAATACTCGATGTAAAATAATTCCAATCGCTCTTCATACAATATGCAGCATCTTATGCACATTTTATATAGAGCGACTTTAATTGGCCGTAATAAAATGAAACGAAAGAAATCTTTCAGAAATAACTTTTCTCTGATTTTCCAACTAATATTCCTTGCAACGAGACTCGATCTAAATTACATATAAAATACTGAAAATATTGATGCTACATTTCTAGAGAAAGATACCCGATATAAAATAATTCCATCGCTCGTCGTATATACGCAGCATCTTGCGCAGAGCGATTATAGTCGTCCGAAAGAAATCTCTCCACCGCGCGTGTAACTATTCTTGACTAATATTCCTTGCAACGAGACTCGAACTAATTATATATAAAATACATTTCTAGAGAAAGATACGCGATATAAAATAATTCCAATCGCTCGTCATGTGTACAATACACAGCATCTTATGCATATCGACATTTTATATAGAGCTTTAATTGGCCGTAGTAAAATGAAACGAAAGAAATATTTCAGAAATAACTTTGCACTGCGCGATTCTTGACGATTCTCCTTGCAACGAGACTCGATTTAAATTATATATAAAATACTGAAAATACTGACATTTCTAGAGAAAGATACCCGATGTAAAATAATTCCAATCACTCATCGTATATACGCAGCATCTTGCGCATTATAGCCCGAAAGAAATCTCTCCATCGCGCGTGTAATTATTCTCGACTAATATTCCTTGCAACGAGAATCGAATTAATTATATATAAAATACATTTCTAGAGAAAGATATCTGATGTAAAATAATTCCAATCGCTCGTCGTACATACAATACACGGCATCTTATGCAGAGCTGTTATAATCGCCCGTAGCAACGAAAGAAATCTTTCAGAGATAACTTTCCACCGCGCATTTACAACTCGACCAATTTCGCAACTAATATTGCTTGCCAACCGAATTATACCGATTCTCAGATCAGAAATCTCTCTCTTGCTTCGAAGCTAAAGTACGTTGGTTCCTTCAATAACAATCTCCCTTACCGAGAAAACGATGGAAGCGAAAAGCCGCGACAACGGATTGTTAGAGTTGGTGGACGTAGTGTCGTGGCGGGACCCATATACGCTTCGTCGTTACCGGTCGTTTGAATAATGCATGCCGCATATATCGAAGCCGAGTCGAGATTAAAACGACATCGGGGAGCCGGGCCGGGTTCTCCACGCGAGAATCGTATCGAGACACGAGTCTGCTACGATATCGTTCGCAGGGTCGAACGAGGAGGAGGGTGGAGGAGGTGGAGGAGTAGAGGTAGAGGAGGAAAGGCGTTGTTCGAGTGGCGTTGCCTGTTTGGAACTCGTTTTATCGGGGCGACCCTCTCCGCCAAAGGACCGAAAGGTTGATTTTATTAAAAGAATATATGGCTCTATTGTTCTCTTGCCGGGCCGAATGAGAGCAGCGGGAACGGCGTTTTAATTAAGCCAGATAGCGGTGAAACAGGGACGCAAGCTGCATGGGGAACACAGCCGGTTTGGGCCAAGGGGTTGAACATAAAACCGGGGATAAAATTGTTTTTTCGTACACGGTGGAATCTCTGTTGGCCGAGTGGACACAGGGATGTCGTTGATAAGTGGTTTTCGGGGATTGAATGTCGCTTTGTTGGCGGCCAAGCTTGGTAAACGTTGATCCATCCCGTTCTTTTGCCATCGTGGGATCGTCGATGCTTTTCGGCAAGGGAGAGGGGATATGCAAATTAAACGCACCCCCCCTCCCCGATCAATCCTTCCGTTTCGATAATGAGAAACGCGGAGTGATACACGTGATTGCAGCGACAATTTCCAGCGTATGGTAATTTTCTAGCTTACACAAGGATTCTTGCTTTTGACGATTTAGGAACGAGAGCAGTTACATGTGTGAAATTCTACGTAAAGGGAATATTTTATTTTCGAATTTCGAGATGAAACGAACGAGAGAGAAGGGTCGTCGAGCGTTGGAAAGCGTGCGAACGATCGTAATAATAATTTTGTCCGATCCAAACGCGAAAAACGAACGAACGATTCTTTCCTTTCTCGCGATGGATTAAAAAGAAAGGAGGGAGGGACGAAAACTAAACGTTGTTCGAGAGGATGAAATTACCTGGATCGAAGCGGAAATCGGGAAGAAGGTACGAAAGCGAATACGAATACTCTTCGATGAATACTCTTCTCGTTTATGGGGGAGGAGAATCGAGAATTGAAACGTTGCCGAGCCGTTGAGCGTAATCAAGCTTACGAAGTCTGGCAAATGAATTGGAAAATTGCCGTCTCATCGGCGACGAGGGAAGCGCGAATCGAGAGAAGGGTTTGAATTTAACTACGCGAGAACGATACAGCGGGGGAAGGTGCGTCTCCTCTCTCTTTCTCTCACTCTCTGCGTGGCTATTCCCCAAATGAAACCGAAGGAGAGTCGTTCCGTTAACGCGTAACACCACGAACGAATTTCCAAGCTGAAATTAAACGTCGGAGAAATGGCGATAACATCTTCGAGCCACGCTCTCTAATTCCTTCTCTTTTATCTCGGTTTGCACCTCGGTTGCGTCCCCTCCCTCGTAAAAAAATAATCGTGGATACGTGTTGGAAACGCAACTGGTGGCCACGAACATGTGTTCCTTAAGTTATTGGCACGTCATAAGTCCACTATACGTTGCTATATATATTTCGTTCGTCGCTTGAAATGGCAGCGTATTCTACGTTTTTATACACAATTAAATGGTGTAATTAAACGAAAAAGGATTAATCTCTCAATTTATAATTTTCCTAGATAGAAGATTTTGTCTGGAAAATCTGTTTTCCAAATATTTTTCTCCGATCACATCGTCTAGTATTACACTTTGTTCCGTGAAATTAAATTTAATTTATTATAATATATCGATATCTTTTTATCAAAGCTTCGAAGTTTGTTGCGGAAACATTAACATTTTGTAAAGCGCAGTGGACGGCAACTCGTTGACAACAGGAGGAAAGAGTTTACAATTTTTCAAATTGAAAAAAAAAAAAAAGTTCCCCGAACTCGACAGCGATTGTTCAAGCTCTCAAAACGGAATATTTCATCGACGAGTTTGAATTTTCTACGTCTGTAAACGCACGAATGAATTCCTCCCTTCACCGTGAAATAAAAAAAGAAAAAAAGAAAAAAGAGACGAGTCCAGTCCCAGCGAACCAATTTGGAAAACGATCGTTCGTTTTCAGTTTCCTTTTTTTCTTTCTCTCTTTTCTTCTCTCCTTAGAAAAAAATCCCTCGACCCCTCAGAAAGATTTCCTAATTTATCTACGTAAATTTACGTGCGAAATAATTTCGCAATTTTCTTGGCGACGAAAAATCGGTGCGCGTCGAACCGAACTCTCGAACGCGGTGGCGGAAATTAAAATATCAAAGGGTCGGCGTGAACAGCGCGCGTCGATCGAAAAAAAAAAAGGAAAAAGAAAGAAAAAAAAGAAAGAAAAAGAAAAATGGACGAACAGGCCGAGAATCTCGGATCGGCGGGCCTGCAAACCAGTCCAGGATTGTGGAATAAATTTTTCTCGAACCCGATACTCCACATCTTTGGCCCGATCCCGCCGGCGAGAACGACTTTGAAATTCAACCTCGTGAATACTTGAATAAAGTTCTATACGACGTGAACCGTCGTGTCGTCCAGCGTTCTTTGTTGCCCGATCTTTATATACACGCCTCTTCTTCGAAATTGGTTTATCAATGAACGAGCTCGTAAATTGAGATTCCTCGGACAGATTCACCGATATCTTTGAATTAATTAATTCGACTTATATCTTTCCCCGGATATTTTTCGGATATTTTTAAATTAAAAAGAAAGAGAAGAGGGAAAATAGAATGGAACAGGATAAATATTTATCACTGATGATTTTTAATTTTCTAAAATACGTCGTCGATCGTATTTTGAATCGTGAATTAAGATTTATTCGACGACCTAAGTAAATTTGATCCGAATTTAAAATTTTTTATCCAACATTAATTAATTAACAGTTAAACGAACGAACGTTTGTTTATCCAATACAATGGTTCGAAGCTTTTCTTCTAAAAAGAAAAGAAAAAGGAAAAGAAATCATCGAGATGAATAAATAACTATTCGTATGGAGAAAAATGAGAAAGCGATTAATAAGATACACGATACGTATTAACCCCAATTAAACCGGGACTAAACGATCCATCAAATCGTTCGGAGCCGCGACTGCACGAACCGCAACTTTGAATCAACGCCGCCCCCTTTAAGTCTACCGGGCTTATCGGGGTAAGAGGAAGAAAGAGGGGGGGAGGGGGGAATAAAGTGGACGAAGCTTATCACGCGACGCGACAGGGCAACGTTCGCCCTGTGGAGGGGAAAAAAAGGAGGAAGGACGTTGAACGACGTGGTTGCACCGGTGTCTTGTAGAGGACCGATGATAACATCCGACAACTTCCGCCGGCTCTGGTCGAACGTCAGCGCGTTAATTTTATTCGAGATAAAGGCTGGCCGAAGGTGCGACACCGCGGGCCCACGGGCCCGAAATTTATTTCACCGACATCCGTCTCGTCGGTAATACGTATCTTCTTCTTCTTTTTATTCTTCTTTTTATTCTTCTTCCTTCTCTTCTTCTTCTTCTTCTTTAACCGATGCCGCGTCAACTTTGCCGATCATTATGATCCATCACGCTTGTACAAAGATACAGACCCCTATATCGCGTCCGATCCGTTTACAATTACCATCCGTCAAGCGAAAGGGGTGGGAAATCAACCGCGAGGATGAAGCATATATTTGCTACAATGTTTTCGATTTGATTAATTATGCACGATAATATTATTTGATGGGGGAGAGACGGGTCGGGATAGATTCGATATAAATCGGATGGGACGTTGCTACATTATTTGCCGCTGGTTAATTATATTAATAATCGCTCGGATGGAAGATATTCGGCGGAGTCTTCACGGATGTCTTATTTGCTTTGTCGGGAAGTTAAGATGGATGTACATATGAAACTTGTAAGATATGTAATTTGGGATATCTTTGATTTCTTCGAGAATGATAAGTTTCAATGGCCAATATAAAATTTAAATATAAAATTTTCAAGGATTTTTTTACATTTTATTACGGCGTGTACTTCTTTCGACTATTACACGTAGCGGATAACGCACAACACACGTCCTTCGCAATAAAAATGACCATTTTACAATCGTTCCAGGTCTTGCTCCATTAACGACAAAAATTATCGAATCTCGGGACGGTTGAAATTTGAAGAGGAGAAAGGAGCATCCCGTGGCCGGCTCGGTGCACCAACGTGCCAGGGTATATTAGAGCCTCGTCCTCGCGACTTTTACGATCCTTCATTCTTTCCCCGCAAATGTAGCGATACTAACTGCTCTCGTCATTCCTTCCTTCCTTCCTTCCCCCCACCTCCAGGGGGGAGACCTGCACTTTTATGCCGGAGTTTAAATATATGGCTCGATTATTCTTCTCGCCGTGGCGCGGAAACTTTTTCGAAAAGGGGTGGGGTGGGGGAAGGATCCTATTAAAGTGGCGGCCGCGCACGTATTCACCGCGTATATCGAGCGAAACGTTTCGATCTATCAATCCTTATCATCCATGCTGTGCGCATATAGCGAGATTCGGGGAGAACGTACGAGGAGGTACGAGGCATGGAATAAATTCGGCCAGCTATGAGGGGTGAGGGAATAAACGCCCCCTGTATGCCGACCAATCCTGTTTAAAACTTCCAACTGCACGCAGCCACGCTGGGAACACGCGAACTTTCCCTCGTTTCCCAACTTGTTCTATCGATTTTCTTGTTAAAAGGATACCGAGAGGGCAAGGCGCGCCCTTTCCCCCCCCCCCCTGTTCGCGGTTTACTCTTTTTGGAAAAAATTCACTTTGTTTCGGAACGAAATTATTCGAAACGAAATATATCTTGTTGCTATGGATTATACGCTTTGATTACAGGTTTGATTATCGTTTGTAACTTCGAGGATAGCAAGTGGACGATAATTAAAAGCGTTGAAGCAAGCTTGCACTTTAAAACGGTTTTTCGAGATATCGTAAAGAAAAGGATCATTTTTAATCAATTACCTTGAAACTGATCGAAATCCTATTGAAATTCAGAAAGATTTGAGTCGCTATAATTCCAAGCATAGTTACTTCCGGTGAACGAACGAAAGATCGTTGGAATCGTTGAACCTTCTCCTTTAAAACGCTTTTGTCGGTTGTCGAGTTATCATCGTGCAAAGAAAAGGATAATTTTTAATCGATTAAAACCGATCGAAATCCTATTGAAATTTAGAAAGATTTGAGTCGCTATAATTCCAAAAATAGTTACTTCCGGTGAACGGATGAAAGATCGTTGGAATCGTTGAACCTTCTCCTTTAAAACGCTTTTTCGTTTATCTCGATACGACTTCCGGTTGCCGAGTTATCTTCGTGTAAAGCGAAAGGTAATTTTTAATCGATTAAAACGGATCGAAATTCTATTGAAATTTAGAAAGATTTGAGTCGCTATAATTCCAAAAGTAGTTATTTCCGGTGAACGGATGAAAGATCGTTGGAATCGTTGAACCTTCTCCTTTAAAACGCTTTTTCGTTTATCTCGATACGACTTCCGGTTGCCGAGTTATCGCCGTGTAAAGCGAAAGGTAATTTTTAATCGTTTATTATCTCCTTCCTAGTCTCTTACTCGGATCTCTCGCTCGCGCCTCGTCTCACTGACCTATCCCAAACAAGCGATTCCTGGAACAGCGTAATGTACGCGTTTCCAGGAAAATATATAGGTCAGTGGGCCACGAGCCAATTCGTAAATATTATACCGTCTTAAACGCTAGAGACGCGCTTCGAATATTTATATCTCGGCAACCGATCGAGATATCGGGATAAAACAAAAAAGGACTTCAACGGCGTGATTTTCTCTATCCTTTGAATAGATTTTATTGAAAAAATTTTTTGTTTCTTCTTGTTATTTTTTTCTCTTTTTGTGAAATTTTTCATTACTTATTACTTCGTACGAGTATAACGATTTATCGCGAATTTTATTAATCGAATATTTGAATATTGACATTATAGAGTTAGGTAAAAATGATGGTGATGTTAATCGGTGTTTTCCTTTCTTTTTTTTTTTTTTTTTCAAATTTTATTCGATCGGTTTATTTTCCAAGAAAAGAAAAATGATTCTAAGGTTCTCTAAATAACACGGTTGCAATATGCTCCGGGGAAATACTATTGGCAAGGAAGAAACACGAGCAGGGAATCTATTTGCGAGCGACATTGCTGAATCGCGGGGAAGCGACGTGAAAATAGGATATGCCATAGACGTGAAACATCTACGGGGAAGTAGAAAAAGCGAATTGGGTCGCGGAGGATGAAGGATACCGGTAACTTTAAATCCCTTGAAGGCTACGACGAAAACTGGTTGCGCAACGAAATATAGGGAAAAAAACGCGGGGAGGGCAGAAAATTGGGCTGCCGATGATACTTTTCGAAAACTTGAAATCCTTGAAGAAAATCGCGAAGAAATAAGAACTGGTCCGCAACAAACAACGGGGGAAAAAGGAAAATTGAAATTTGCCAACAACTCGATACTAGAAATATCCCCTCCTTCTTAAATAATTCTTCAAAAATAAAATTCATTCTACCCAAATTTTCCCAAAAAAAAAATTTGCACACTAATAAAAATGACATAACAAATTTCCAAACGTCAAAAACCCATGATTTCCTGATCAAACGCAAAATCAATCTCTCCAATCTTTTCTCCCCTCGTTTTCGTAAACGTCCATCCTTCATCGTCTCTATTCAAGGCATCATGGTACAAGCGTGTCGATTCGGCTACTACGCCGCTCGCATACGTGGAGAACCTTATGAACCCTCTCTCTCTCTCTCTCTCTCGAGATAAAAGGAGGATAGTTGTGGTAGACCCGGAAAAATTGCGGGTCGCGCGCAGGATCGCGCACACGCCCGCGCTCGCTCGCCAATCTCTAATCTCATTTTCCTGAAAAAGGAAGCAGCCCCCTCCCCCCCGGACGTTATATTCCGTACACATCCTTAAACATGACCGCCTGCAGCGCGCCGCGATCATGTATTATGCATTTGCCATCGTGAAGCGCGTACGTGCGCCACTCCGCGCATTGCGCGCTCCTCGGCTAAGTGAACCCGTCTGGCGTTCTCGCGCGTGTTCATACTGGTGCTCCACTACACGTGCGTGTGTGTTATATGTGTGTATTCACTTTCTCCAGGGCGAAAAGAAGGAGAGAGAGAGAGAGAGAGGAAGTAAAAGGAGCGAGGAAGAACTGCTCGGACGATGCAGTCGCCGTCGCATTTCCCAAACTCCTTTTTCTCAACTTTTTTCTCTCGTTTCCTCTCTCTTTCCTTCGCTCATACAGTGAAGTTGAAGGAACTCGAATTCGAAGAAGCAGGGAGACGTATTAAGGGAAAGGATGGGGTACAGGAAGTTTCGTGGGGACAGAATTTGCGGACTTAAGCCGCCTTATCCGCGAAGGAATACGGAAACGAGCGGAATAGTTGAAATTTTCGGGTGATAAGGATGATAGGCGACGCGTTGACTTTGACGAGGGGATGGATGGATTCTTTTGGAAGGAAGGGCGAAATGCTCCTTGAGCTTCGAGCCACGAAATATGTGTTGCGGAATAACTTTGAATCGAAATCGTCGTCCAGTTTTATTTAACATACGCTCTTCCTCTCTGAATTCTCGAGTGAGCGGATATTTCTTTTTCGAATTATTTTCATTTAGCAAAATTCGAAGAGGAATTTTAATTAGGCGGAATTTTATTTCTTCCGCGAAAGTATTATTAGCGAGAGTGGCCACGATTGTTTTTAATCTTCAAACAACAACTTTCACGGAAAGTAAATTAAAGTAGAAGCAGCTTTTCTATTAGAAGATATAATGTTTATATACATACGTATCTAATTTGGAGATTAGAAATATTTCGACCGTGCGAAGATAAACAAAGGGAAACGAACAATTCTCTCTAGTTTCGTGTCCCGTTTAATCGCGAGCGGATTCGAAATGAACGAGATCGAGGATCCATCCATCCTCGGCTAATTCGTAAAGAAAAAAGAAAAGAGGGAGAAGAAGAACCGAAAACGAAGAGGATTGGACACTACGAAAAGGGAAAAGGTGTACACCTGTGGTAGCCACGGGATAACCATGACTCTGAAACTCGTAAAACGCATTACAAAGAAAGGAGGGGAGAGAGGGGAAAGTTGATAGGGAGCGTTTTCAAAGTCCGCGATAAAAACGTAAATTGACTAAGGACAAGACAAATTGCCTCGAATCGGGTCAAATCCCGGGCTCGCCGCTTTAACAGGTGAAATGGTACTTAACGGGTGTTCCGTCGGGAGGGAAGCGTTGGAAGCGTGGGCGGCGGGGGGAAGAGGTTGAAATAAAGATTAAACGACTTCATGGAGCGAATGAAACGCGAGGATAATTTCATTCGAAAGTCATTTTCCTCCTCCAGGAACGCCGCCCCTGACAAATTGCTGTACAAGTTTAAAACGAGAAACCAATTTTTCCAACGTAATCTCTCCGCTTCTTTTTTTCCCCTCTTCTTTTCCTTTCCTCCCTTCCCTCTCTTTCTCTCTTGTTTTTTTTTAACAATAACGCATTGGAAAATGGAAGATGATCGGGGAGAGGAGGGCGACGATATTCGCAAATTCGCCAAGCGTGTTATTTCTCGGCTGAGAAAGAGAGGCTAAAACATCGTGGCCGACCGGGTATACGACCCTCTCGTGCAACGTCTGGTTGAAAGGAAAGCGATGACAGTCGGTGAAACTCAAATCCCAGGATCCCATAACGTCAATCTCCATTTCACCGGAGGTAGGAACAAACGGCTGCGGCGAAGTTACTCCCCGGGTAAATAAAAGAATCCGCGGAAATCGTAGTTTCCACATTCGATTCTCTCTATTTGATGTACTCGAAATCGTCGATGGGGAGGGAAGGAAGGGAGGGGACACGATGGGGAACTTTGGAACGCGTAAGTCTCTCCCCGAACGCGTTGTCTCGAGCAGAGGAAACCTCAAAATCGATCGTGGAAACTCTCTCTCTCTCTCTCTCTCTCTCTCTGCAAGTCCATTGCGTGTAGAGAGATATACCTGACGAACAGCTGATTGAGTTATTTAGGGAAATGGAACGGACCTCTCGAACCTATCGCGAGTCAGCTGTTGAACGGTAATGATCGAAAATTACAACTGGTCCAATTGTAGAATAAAATTTCGATCGTGTGTTTAATCGTGGATTAGGAAGAAACTATTTTGCTATTTCAACTTGTTATTCGAAAAATCCACAACGAAAATTTATTAAATCCATCGATAAGCTCGATGGATCGAATCCTCGATTGGATAGTTTTACGAATTTTTAAACAGAAAGACAAATGGTTGGCTGTTGCACTGCAACCGATGGCAGGCAAAGCACGTTTATAATTTCGCGTTTATTTAATAGGATGGCGCAATATAGATTCGTAACGCGAAAATTATTTTCTCCTCCACTGTTTACCCTTGGAGAAGATATAGGGGAGAGAGTGGCCGTTCTCTGGTATCTCGTATATAATTAATGTAGCTTAACGCGGTGCATACGGTTGTTGGTTGGCGGAAATTCTCATTTAAAAAAGAGCGCGAGATACGAGGCGACCGGTAGACGTAGGGAGGGCGTCGCGTTCCCCGTATAATTGTACGCGTCCGGTAAGAATGAATAATACACGTCTAATTTCGCTAATAATAACGCATAGTGCGCCGCCACCCCCGCCCTTTGCCCATCGGGGAAACGCTGTTTAATATTTCACGTACCGACGCGTTCGTTTCATCTCCGGATTCCCCGGGCTCCTTTTCCATCAGGATGATCTCGAGAACTTGACGCGTGGTTTCGAGTTGCTGGGCTCAATTAGGAGTGGAGGAGGGTTGTGTACGCGAATATTTTTTATTATTCTTCTTTTCGAATTAAAATTTTCGATCTCTTTCGAACGAGATTGTTGATCTTTAATATTCCAAATCGTGTTCTTCTCGTATTATAAAAATATACCCAAGATATTTAAATGGAGAGTAAAACAGTTCCTCGAGAAGAGTATTAAAATTTTCACGCCTTCGATCGAATACAATCGTCTGGTTCTAACGATCCGAATTAAGGGACTAGCTTTAACGAGCGATCTAATTCGTGATTCTAATCCACGGTATCCTCGTCGAGGATAATTAGCTGGGTGGAAGTGTTTATCGCGTTTCTCCATTTCGATGAATAATTTGAAATGCAACGATGGAAGAAGAGGTAACAAGTGGCCGTTCGAGCCAGCTCCAAAGACAGAGATTACGTTTCCAGGCTCGGTTGAATTGCAAATATCTCTGCTCCCCTCCCCCCCCCCCCCGTATCGTATACTCGATATTAATACAGTGGCTTGCACGGAAATTCCGGGACGAAAATTAGCCATCCTCCTCTTTCGTATCGATACACTCGAAAACCTGTACACCGCAATGGAGCTCTTGAGAAACTTGGGCGACGAGTTGGCCTTAAAGTTAACCCTTTAATAGTCGCGCCGTAACTCGAAAGTGGATTACGTCGGTAATCCGCCGGTTTTTATGGATTTGGTTTTGGTTAGCTAGGTTTTCGTCGACGATGTTTCTTGGATACCCGTCGAGTCCTGTTTCGAATCATCCGTTTTACGATAGCTCGAATTTTCTCTTCGCGTCGTAATGAAAATTTACGATGTATTATTTAAAGAAATACGTAAATTTATAAGTTTCGATTCAAGCTAATCCGAAACTCCTCAAACGAATCATGAATAAATTGAATTAAAGAATGGAAAACAATTGGTTAGAAACAAACGCCAATCCTTTATCCATGATGTACCTCGATCAAACCGCCTCAACGTTGATCGAACGGAGCATACCCCGTAATTCCCAACCCTCGTCATAATCCCAATTCTCGTGGAAAAAAAAGGAAAAAGAAATGGTAACGGAGAAATAAAAGGTCGATCGCGTGGTTCCGCAACCGAGGCGGCAAATTGGACCGCAAAGCGTGGCCATTACGTGGGTCCCAAAGTCCCCGAAGAACCGCGGCCGAGGACATTGTCGAAAATAGTTACGCAATAACCGGAGCGGGATCGAGCCGCAAAGGGTTAACGGCGGCCAGGTCTTGAGCCAGGTCCCCGAAGAACCGCAACCGTGGGGTGGACGTGCCTCCCCCTCCCTTCTCTCCCGCGACATTCTCATTTCCTCTCTCGTTCCGCTCGCGAGGAGGACAGGATGCGGCCCGAGTTCCCGCGGGGCGCCGGTTACGTCGCCTCGTAAATCCATCCAACGCCGAGTTTCTGCGAGTATCGTCGTCGATACGGGGAGGGCGAGAAGGATGCGAGGAGCGCATCTTCGAGGACGAAGATCGGACGGTGGAGCAAGGTAAAAACGGAGTATTTTGCTTTGCTTTTCGAAAGGAAAGTTTTATGGAGGAATTTATGGATTTATTTATTTTTCATCCAAGTGGATGGAATATGTATAACCCTTTGCGGACGAGGAGTATTGGATTTATTTACTTATTTTTTGAAGTTGAGCTTATTCTTGGGGGGAGTGATTCTTTGTCGTTCTCGATATTGTGGAGATGAGTGATTTTACTTTTTGATCGTTGAAGGGATAGATAACGAGATTATTATTTATAGTGGAATTTGATTCGATTTTTCTTCTTTTTTTTTAATTAGGTAGGAAGAATTTTAGCAAAAGTTTCTTTCCGAATGTGTGACCAATGGAGATAAGATATGTTGTGATTAGGAATAGAGGTTATATAATAGTTTGTTAGATTTATTAATCGTTTTTAGTATCGAATTGTCATATGGCGAGAGGGATTATAAATAAAGTAATTCAATCCATTCCCAGAAATGAAAATTAACACGATGTTTTTTCGCAGGAGTACAGATATTTCTATTAAAATTTCATTCCGTCCAATATTTTCTCAAATTAAAAATTCACTTCAATCCACTTCAATCCCCCCTTACGGATTTGCATTACACACACATATATATATATTTTTTTTATACACGCCAACTGGAAAATAATATATTTCGCTTAATGAAAAGTTTACGGCGTTTATAAATCTTCTTCCTAACGAAAACATCTTTCCTGGATAAAATAAAATTCGAAAAACGGGCCGATCGAACTTGCAAGGCCCTTCTTCTTCTTCGAGCCACTTACGAGGGAAGAAAATCTCGAGATCCATCTCGCGAGACTGGACCTCTTAAAAGGGAGAGGGAGAGGGAGAAGAAACGTCCTCCGCCCTTAAGAAAAAAAAAAAAAAAAAAGAGGAAAGAAAAGAAAGAAGAACGATCGTAGTCGAAACCGGCGCGTGGCTCCGCTCGGCTCCCTCAGTCAGCCCTCCACGCGGCCGAGAGCACCCCGGGGCGCACATCAAAAGTTCCGAGCGAAAAGTACAAATGCGCTTAAGGAACTTTTCCATCCTCCCCTCCGCACCACCACCCTGCCAAAGATTCCGCCGCGAGACGCTTCCTCGGACGGAATCCTAAGAATCTCGTTACGATATTCCTCCCCTCCACCCCCTCCACCCCCCGATCTTTTGTCGTCGAACGTGTTAATCCACTCGCGAATCCGAGAGTTAACGGCTCGCCGACCAACGGAGGGGGCGGAGGGGGTCCCGTCGTTAATTAAATTTCTTCGCGAGACGAAGTCCCTCCCTTCCATTCGATAACCTCGAAGTCGTCTCTCGTTCGACGTTTGCCCGACATTTTTGAGTAAATAGAGTGAGTACAGAGTTAATTCCACGACGTCTGCTCGCCCCCTTTTCCCTTTCGTGTTTGTCGCCCCGAGGCGATGGTGCACGAGGATGGCGTATTACGCGAGAAGGATCATCTTGGAAACTCTTCTCTTCTCGCTCTGTTAAACTTTGATCTACGTTTCGAAGGATGTGAACGAGACGTGCCATGCTTTGATTAATTGGAATAAGGGGATAGTGAAAAGAATTGTTAGAAAGAAAGATTATTACTTTCACTTTTATTCAATCGTCGTGACAAGAAATCGAAGAAAATCGATTATCGTTACGGCAGATGAGCTGATTCGCCTGATTTCCGCGGTAGATTATCCCAATGCTCGCTTTTCCAACGATCGCGTTACGAATCGCGTTATGCTCTATTTGAGAAACCAAGTGGTTTTTTCAAATTAAATTCGATCTCGCCACACGCGGTGTACACGTGGCAACAACGGCCGTGAACAATCGTTGCCGGACCGAGAGGCGAACAGAGCAGACAGAGAGAAAGAAAGGAGAGAAAAAGGAAACGGACGAAGATAGGCGGAGACCTTTACCGAACGGATTATTCCACCCTAAATCGTGTTTTCGGCTGAAACATTGGCATTCGTGGCCGTAAGCCAACGCAGTCAGACACACAGGGGGAGCAGAGGGGGGCACCTGCGTGGGCAGAGAGGGGTTCTCCCCACGTTTTGTTGCTCGATATTTGTTTTCTTCTCTCTCTCTCTCTCTCTCTCCATCCATCTAATGCTCTCGGCGCACAAAGAGACATCGGCGTACATCTCTTCGATATCGACTGGAAAAAATCGTTTCGAAACTTTCCTCTTTACCCTTTCAACCTTATATATATATACACGAACGCTGTTCCTCCCTCTTCTCGCTAATGAGTTTCGTAATTTTCCTCTTGTTAACGAGTTTTTAATTTTCTCCCTTAAATCTATGAGCACCGATCCACTGGATCCACCCAACCAGACCATCCAGACCATCCTCGATATAACTAATATATTTTTCAACCGAGCCGCGCCTCCTTCCTCTTCCTCTTCTCCTTCTTCATTCAGGTTAATTACAAAATTTCTACCCCCCCATCTTCCGCCCCTGTTTATTCACTTTTGAAAGAAGTTTCCTTTCAGTTTCTTCCTCGCCTTCATTTCTCCCTCATCCCCTATGATCTTCCCCTCTCTGTCGTTCTCTAAATATCTAAGCGGAGGAAGAGATAGAAATCCTCGATATATGAAGGATGTACTCTAAGATGCTCGGGGAGGAAAAAGGAGGAGGCTCGTTTAAATTGGAGCCGAGGCGGCGATTTGCCGGAAATTTGAATTTTCGAGAGAGAATCGCCGCCGTGATTTCAAACGAATTAATAGGCACGTCGAACGAGGTTACGAAAAGCGATTCCGATTTTTGTTTTTACACGTTTGGCGGGTGACGAGTGAATTCCGTGAAGAGTAAATAAAAGCCCCGATTCGGCCGGCTTGTATTGTACGAACACGTTTCGAACACGCCCGATGCGCCTGTGAAATCTTTTTCCTTCGATTTGTTTTTCTTTTTTCTCTCTCTTTCCGCGAAACATCGATTTTTTGGGAACCCGGAAGGGATTCGAATATTTCTTTCGAGAATCGAATTCGGGAGAAAAAAATAGGGAAGAAAAAAGAAAGAAGAATCGGCAGTTTCTTTGGATTGGAAAACGATACCACACACGATGAACGAAACATTTTGGGAAACATTTACCAAACACCTTTCTCGGTCGTATCGAACGACACGCTTTTCTCCCCGACACGTTCCACTATCGTTCGATGGAATAAATCCCCGAATGGATCGTAAAACCGCCGCAAATTCCGTTTTTTTTTTTTTCTTTAAAGCGTTCGAATGGATCGTAAAATAATCCCCTTTCCAAATTTCTCAAGTTTCAATCATGTGAAGATCGGCCACGATAATTGGCCACGGTAATTTCGATATATATATAGGTTCGAACGAATCTCGAATCGATAAAATCTGGTGAAAGGATTGGCGAATGAATTGGTAAAATTGAAAATTTCTCTCGCTTGTGGAATTAGAATTTTCAATATCTAGCTCGGTTATTCCCGCGAGAAGTGTGAAGGATTTATTCATTCGACATGCGTTAACCTTTTCGAACGACATCGCTGACGTGTCGTGCATTTTACATGCGAAATTGAAATAGAACAACGTGGCCAAAGAAGTTGGGCCAACCTTTTGTCCCGTTGTCGAAATAGAGAGTGGAATACGTAAAATATGCCCTCGATAATCATTCTCCTCTCGGGCCACGAAGTGGCCACTTCCGGCCCAAAGAAGAGTTCCGCGATATTCAAAGCGTCCCCGTATATAATTTTATGATCGAAAATAATTATCAAAATTCCACCGGCAAAAATATTCTACGATTCGACGATTAATTCTCTTATCAAAAGTATCACGAATTTTTTTTTTGCTCTGCAAAATGGTTCTCCGCCGGAAGTTCTACAATTTTGAAAGAGTAAAAACATTTAATAAAGGCGTCTTATAACACGCTTGATTAATTACTTTTCTCGTCGAATCGAATTTAAAATTCCGATTCGCATTACCTCTTCTACTTTTCAATTTCCACTCGTATCTCGTTTCACGGGCGAAGACCTCTTCTCCCCTTTTCGAGAATAATTATTTTTCCACGGAAAATCCGGTTTTCCGCGTATCACCCATTCGCAGAACGTGGCAACACGTTTGAACGCGTGTCGCGAGAATTATAGGCGGCGTCGCGCGACGAGTATAACGAGGGCATTCATCGCGGCTCGCGTCAAATTTCCCATCGAGCGTCGGGTGAACGCGTCACCCAGTTGCGAAACTTTGCTCCGCTGGCCCCTCGTTAATAATTTGCGGATCCACTCTCCCCCCCCCTCCCCCGCTCGATCGTCCGCTTCCCGCGATACGCTTCTCGCCTGCCCCGTCGCCTCCAGTTTCGCCGCCAACTTTCTAAAAAGCCACTCGACGCGGCCTGCTGCAAAAAGCAGCAGTTTCCGCGCCGTGGCGCTCTCTTGTCCAACTTTTAATAACCGGCTCGCGGAAATCACGCGTGAAATGGCCCCGTTTACCGCCTCCGCGTTACACGCCTTCGAACAGATTGACCGACTTCGTCCCTCTCGTCCGCTCTTCCTCTCTCTCGTTTTTTTCGAACGCTTATATTTTTCCTTTCAATTTTTCCTCTCCACCTTTTTTTTCTCTCTTTCGCGTACGTTATTTTTTCTTTTTTTTTTTTTTAAGCTTCGTGTAGTTCCTTCTATGCGGAAAAATGCGGAGAATATATATATATATATATAGAGAGAGAGAGAGAGAAAGAATATCGAGATTCCGAACACGTTGCGTGTAAGCGCATTAGTAGAAGCGAGAAAAGACTATGGGATAAAAGAGAGGGTGGGATAAGTTGAGGGAAATCGCGGAATGATAAAATCCCACGGTCACCGCGGCTTGACAGAGCACGCGAGAAACGTTATTTCGAAAGTCGAACGATCATTTATCTTTTTCTTTTCTCTTCTTTTTTTGAAAAAAATAACAATAATTTAAAATTTCTCACTGTTGAACGATAATGTATAATTCTTAGAGTGAAATTAATTAATTAATAAAAAAAGAAAAATTGATTTGCATTTTTCATCGCGAATTGATTTTACATATATATAAAATCAAATTCCTTATCGTGTTCCCGATCATGTCACGCGGCGCATCCTCCACTTCCTCCTCCTCCCGCCCTCCCTTCTTGAGAAATCTCAATGGCCACGAAGTCAACCGCTATCTAACCCTACCGTTATCGCCTCGCATCGAAGATCGAGGCTAATCGCGACGATCGAAGGGGTGGCGCCACCCCTCCTCTCCTCCTCCAGTCTCTCCCCCTCCCCTCCCCTTCGAGCAAGCCGCAAAACTTTCAACCAAGCCATTGTACACGCTTTGGTGAGAGATAATTTATGGACGAGGCGGCGACCGCAGACTTTCCAAGATCGAGGAGGCTCGAGAAATAACAGAGAGGGAGGGAAAAAGAGAGAGAGAGAGAGAGAGAGACGAGGGGTGGCGAAGGTGGTCCACGTAAGTGGATCGAGAAGGTAGGTAACGTTGCCTCGAAGCATGTATCGTAAACTGCTAGAACTTTGCCGAGACTTTGGAAGTAGCTCGCAGATATTATTGAAGCCCTTCAAGATTCCGGATAGACGTGTTCCACCGCTGAATATCGTGCTTTGTATGTACAGGGTGTTCCTCGTGCTCGCGAGTAGTTTGCTGTTTCATCTCGCGAAAGGAAGAATGACGAGGGCTTCCGCCGCGATAAATCACGGCCACCCTTTCTTCCGTGACCTTATAATAATGCACCACCCTCCCCTCCTCCGTTATTTGCTATATACGGGATTATTGATTATTTAATTGGTTAACTTGAAAAGGTAATTATTAAATACCCGTGGATGGATATCGATCGCGGAGGAATTTCGATGAAGATATTTCTCTCTCTTCTTGGAAATATAATTTGAAATTGGTGTTTTTTTGAAACGTGTTTTTTGGAGAAAAATGAATTAAATCCGAGAAAGAAGAAGCTTCTGACGTTCGTTCAACTCGAGGAAGTCGGAAAAAAAAATTCTTTATAGCTAGGTATATAAGTTTTTCGACGAGTACAATGATAGGTAGAATTCTCTTTAAGCGCTAATAAAATCCACTTGGATCTCTTTTTGCAGCTTACGTTTATTATTTTATACAGTTCGTAATTGCGTCATTTTTTAATTACACATTTCAGTTTTACGTGATTTTTCGCGACATTATTATTTTCTTCAAATTTTATTTATAATATATTTCAAAATATATATTTTTTCTTTACTTTTCCGCGTTTACAAAATAAAATATTTCGATTCACTTTCACACACGTGTATTATAAATCGTTTTATTAGCCGAACGCGAAATTTTACACTTCGTTTCGAATTAATTATACCTTTTACAACGGTATAAAAAGAAACCCAGATGTACAATAACACACACGTTCTATAAATATTGCAGAATACTAGCAGTCTAAAAAGACTTTTTCTTTTTTTTTTTTTTTTCCCTTCCCCGATAAATACCCTCGTTAAAAAAAATCGCACTTTTCAGGGATTTAAAAAAAAAAAAAAAGAAGAAAAAAGGCACCCCACAAGCAGAGGAAAACTACGACCCCTGTTGCTCTTTATTCGAAAATTTTCAGTCACCCTCCACAACCGCGCCACCCTCCAGAGAATCAACGATTATTATTATTATTATTATTATTGTTATTATTATTATTATTATTATACGGAACTACCGGCTAATAATAAGCAACGCTTTCGACCCTCGGCGTGATGTCCGCGGGGAGAGGGTTCAGATTGCGCTACGTTATAACAAGTACCGCACGCCGCCCCGGCGCCTAATTAATTTTCTTTGCAACTTAACTAGTGCGAAAACGGCGAAAATTATGCAACGGCCCATCGAAACTTTCCCCGCTTTCTCATCATTACTTCGGACGTGCTCCCCCTCCCCTTCTTCCTTCCACCCCCTTCCTTCCACCAAACTTTGCGCGGATCTTACGCGCGATACGATGTCGCGTGAAACTTTTTGGAGGATCTGATATTCTTCTATATTTTACATTCTGGATGTCTTTATGTAAAGGTGTTTGATCGAACGTTCGATTTAATTGTTCGGTTGAATGGAACTGATCGAAAGTGAAAGTGGATGGAATGTTGGAAAAAGTTTTCCAAGCGTTCGAAGATCGATCGATAATCGAGGACGATATAAAATCGGGATTATCACGAACGAATGTCCACGCTTGTTGTAATGATTTTACGTTAACGGAGAGTGTTTAATAAGGTTGATTGGAAAATTCTGTCCGTATGTCGGTTCGGATACGTTAGCTCGGGTATGATATAGGGAGGGATCGTAAAATCGGTGGGGCGTTAAAATTTACATGTTGGACCGTCTCGACGAGAGAATCGACAGGAATTTAGGGAGATAAGGGTCGTAAATCTCGGTCGTGTGGAGGGGGAGGGGTAATATATACGAAATATATTTTACCTTTGATTCGGCCCCTCTCCCCCCCCCCCCATCCTATTGAAAAATGTGAAATGCCTGCACGCGACTCTTGGCGTCGCTGCATCAATCGGTGCCGCTACTTGGAGCTTTGATTTAGAGTCTCCATGTATCGCGGAGATACTGTATCAATTTACAGTATCTCTGTGCAAATATCGTATCGCGAGGAGGAAGCGCATAAATTTGGAGATTTACACGCGCGCATCATACTGTTTATCCTAAAAATTAAAATTAAAAATTGCCTCAAGGAAATGCGAAAAAATCATTCTTCGTCCCGCTTGAATATCCTTTTCGAAAACACGGAAAAAGTATTATTTTAAGTACATTTTATATATATATATGTCCCGTTGCGCGACACATTTAATTAATCGCAAAGATAAGCCAACGTTTTCACGATCCACACGAGTTTCGAAACGTGTTTCTTCAACTTCCATAAAATACCGATGGCTTTCCCTTTCCCCCTCCCCCAAAAACTCCATACACCTGTTCAAAAAAAAAAAAGATATAATATCGTGTATTCGCACCCGAGTCGAAGATAATTTCTTTTCGAAATTATCCAACGAAACGTTTTCTCTTCCCCACAATCGTTGGCCGTCTTTCGGTCCCAACCGATGAGCAGCTGCGCCCTTCGAATCCCATCCGTGACTAACGATGTTTTTTCTTTTTTTATATATACATATATATACATACACATTATCCCTAGGAAGGAACGTGTTCTCCAAAATAGTGAGAGAACCAGACGTGTCCACGGATCCGTATCTCGCGCGCCAATTAATTCTCCCTTCCATCCGTATCCAACGTTTTTCCAAACGTTTCCCTTGCGTTCCTCCATCCACCCCGTGGCCGAAGGACATGTCCACGGGCAAGAAAACGACACACGTTCTCGCGTACACATTTTTGTGCCCCCGCGATGGGAACGATTTATCGAGGCAGGACACGACGAAGGAACCGGCTAACGACCACGTATCCCCCGAACAAAACGACCGACGAATATCTATTAGCCCGGGGGACAATGCTCCGCCGCTAATTACCACCAGCTGCTGAGGCAGCGATCAATTTTCGACCGGTGGACTGACTTATCGCGTTTTTCTTTTCTACTAATAAGGATGTTCTTATACAGGGTGTTAATACATTCGACATTTTCTTTTCTCTCTTTTTTTTTTTTTTGAGAGTCTCGGGGAATATTAAGAAGAAACGGTTCAGGTTTATTTATTGTAGAATTTTTAACAATTATTGGAAAGGATAAAGTACAAGTTATGAAATATGTATATGTTAAAGGAAATAATATGAGTATGATTGAGGAATTTAGAAGAGAAATTTGGTTTTCATTCATTGGATTAAATAAGGGTGAAATTTTCGAATATCAATTTATATTTTAATTTGTAATATCGATCTTGTATTAACACATTTGGAATGAATGTATTAACACCCTGTATATAAAGGATGGACAACCTTTCGGTTCTCGAGAGAAATCCATTTCCTACCCTTGAAGATGGCCGACCAACCCATGTGTCGGCCAATTCTTCGACGTTGTTTCGACCGACCCACTTAATTACCAGAACGGCGACAGATATCCTGAGTCGAGGAATATTTCACGAGACCCTGCTGTGGGTTTCTTAGAAGGAAGAGAGAAAATTCCACGGAGACGTATCTCTTCCGCGTTTGTTTCTTTTTTTATTCTTCCACATTTTATTTTCTTCGAGACTATAGATTCGATAATTTATATTTAAAATTTACATTCCATATCCATTATCCATTATAAAACATCCCTTTGTTAATAATATTAATAATTGAAAGATTAATCAGAATTTGTATAATTTTTTCCTACAATTGGACGCATTTTGCTACGTTTCTAAAAATATTCCAAGTAATTTTTTTTAGAACTAGTGCCAAGTTTTCTAAAAGAAGATCAAATATTTGATTTACCATCGTATTTCTTTTTTCTTTCTCGATTCAAGATTTCTTATCAAGTTTCAAAGTGAAAAATCATAGAGCGCGTATTATTATTATCTCGATTGAAAGAAAACGGAATTCTCCTTCGAGGATAATTCATTCCACCGGCCCCGTTCGAGGATACAACCGAGGAACTCGTTAACAAAAGAGGCCGGTGTGTTTGCGGAACGATTGATCGATAGAACCGTTAAAAAGAAAAAAAAGAAAAAAAGAAAAAAACGATGGTTTTATTCTGGGTTGAATGGTGTTAAATAAAAACGCGAATTGTTGCTCGTTGTCCTACGATTTATCGACGGTTTGACAATAAAGCATTTTATAATCTAGATCGAAAATGAAATAATGTAGCGTGAATGAACGCGCGTTGAAGGAACGCGCGCAATTATTATTATCGTATTTTCCTGGCTGGCCGTTGGTTATTTCGAGGACGACCAGTTTTTTTTTCCTTTTTTTTTCCCCTCCCCCCTCCTTTATGAAATCGAATCGGCAATTTTTAATTTTTATAATATCGAGAAAGAACGAAAACACGAACACGCCCGTCAAAGCATTCGGCAATGGCCCCGTTTTTATTAAACACGGCACGGTATGGATACGAGCTTGTGGATCGCGCGGCTTTAACCCGTTTCATCTGTCGTTGATCGCGCGACAAAGAGATACGACAGATTCTTTAAATATTTTCGAACAGTCGAAAACAAGGCTGATCCCGTGTATAAAATGCGGAACATTTATCGGTCCGGTTGTTTTGACACGTCGTCGGTCGTCGATCGTCCGAGTTTTCTACCGGAGTTCTTTTTTTTTTTTTTTTCCCTCTCTCTCTCCTACCATTTCCCTCCCCGATCCGTTAATAAATTACTTTTATGGAAAATTTATTTATCCGTTGTGAAACTTTTTGGAAACGTGGAACATTTATAAAACGTTATATAAAAATATCAAAATTTTCGCGATTTTTAATCACGATACGGGGGAAAAATAAAAAGGGGTAGAAAATACGCTTTAATAATTTCCCCGCGGAGGGAAACAAATATGACTTCCCTTACGAGTGAAATCACGAGAAACCGTCCCTTCCCCTCCCCCCCTGCCAAATTTGAAAGCTCGAACCGGTAAAAGCCGGAAAAATCGATATCGCGGACATTAAACGTACTTCATCCGTGCACGCTTTACATTCCACTTTTCGACAAAACGCGTCGCGAAATTCGAGAGAAATTAGAGATGAAAAAAAATGAGAAGAATAAATAAATAAAAAGTTGTATATATATATATATTTTTTTTTTCCACGATCCAACGGAATAAATACCAAACGTTCGAAGGCCTGGATCCGATCGAAAACGGCAGTTTGAACTCCAGTTCGAAATCACGGTATTAATCGCGACACACGAGGCTCTTTATTGCCACGAGAGTTATCGCTAATCGAGCAATAAATTCCGGGGGACGGCGTGTGAAAAACGGATTTCCCGGCCGCTATTACGCCGGAAATTCAATAAACCGGTGGACGCGGAAAGAAATCCCGGCTCGCGATCGTGGAGAAAGAGTGGCGACGAGTTGCCAACCACCACCACCACCACCCTTTTCTCCTTCTGTACACGGGCCGGCTCGACGTCTAATTAATTTTCTTTGTAACTCGATTCTCTCTCTCTCCGCAATCGTCAAGGTGGCGGGAAGGTGGTATTCCCTCTCGCCACTGTGGGGGTGGATAAGGGAAAGAGAGCGAAAGAAGAAGAAAGGAAGGAGAGGAACTTTCGCCACTGTCGTATTGCGGATTTAATAAAGAGTCGGGCTGCGAACTTCCCCCGAAAAACTGAACTGAAATTGAAGAGTAGGTGGAGATTGGGGACAGGAAAGAATTCCCTTTCCCGTAAGTAATCAACGCCGATTTTCCTTCTCCGTCGCGAACTTCCACTTCGTCAGGATTGTCGTTTCGAGGATCGACCGTTGAACGAAAGACAGAAGGATGTGGTGATTGTTGATACTACTTCTTCCTTCGCCGAGAGATCCCTTTGGAACGTTGGCCGGAAAGAGAGATTGATTCGCAGTTTGACGCTTTAAAGCTTTATACGAATACGCACGAAGAATACTCTCTCGAGTCTCTTTCTTCCGGGATATACTCGCTTTTTCGAGCGAGCCCTCTCTCTCTTTCTCTCTCTCTCCCTAGGGCCTGTGGTCGATGGTCGATCGACGGAGAGTTCAAGAAAAAAAAAAAGAGACGAGGACCCCCCCCACCCTTCCCCTCCCCCCACCTCCTCCTTCCCCCACCCCCCTTCCCATCTCCCTTCCCCCTCCCCCCACCCTCCCCCTCCCCTTCCCACCCGGTGAGAGGGGCGAGGGAGAGGGTGGGGGGGAGAAAACGAGGAGATCGCGCGAAGCGATGCTTGGATGCGGAGCGGCAGCTGCGCGAGGGCCGTGCGGCATTTCGGAACAATGTCGCCCCGTGTTCTCGAGAGTTGGGGCAACCTCTCCCGCCCCAGGAAATCGTGCGACCGTCTCTTTCCCTTCCATCCCAATCCTCCGTCCCGCAGTCTTCCTCGAATCTGTCCCTTTCCTGACGTGTCGTGCACGCCCTGCCGATACGATATCCCTCGCCCGTCCTAATGAAATGTGCATCGGTGGGCGTTACCACCATACCCTCGGTCAGAGCCTCTTAAAGACTTTACGTTTTTTTCTTCTTTTCCAGGATCCGAAGTCGGAGCTCCCTCGTTGATGAATTTCAATCAACCGGTGTCGCTCGAGATTTTCCGCCTGCATCGACGCATCTGCGATGCTCTTTCCCCTGTCGCCGGGCGTAAGTTTCTGGGGTAAGTTTCTTTGATAGTTTTTTTTTTTTTTTGGGAAGGGGGGAAGCGAGTTTTATTGAAATTGATTGTGAATGTATAATATCGATAATAATATTTCATTTTATGTTTCAGATTTTTAGAGAGTTTGAGGAGGAGAAATTCGGGATTTATTGCCGAAGCATTTATCGTCTAACCACGACGATATTAGGCTCGTTTGGATTCTCGGAACGAGAACAGAAACATTTACCTATCGACCTCCCATCGAGTCGTGTTCTCCTAGTACGAGGCGCAATTTTTTGAGAGAAATAGTAATTCTAAAAAAGTAAGTATATAAAATATACTTCTATTATTTATATTCCTTTATCCTATATATTCCCGTGTTCCAATTTTCCATTATCATTCATATCCATCAATCCTATAAATTCCTATATATTCCTATATTCCGATTATGCATATTCCTATATTCCTATTATCCATATTCCTTAATTCTGAATATTCCTGAGTATTCTTATACTCTTATTATCCATATTTCTACATCCTGAATATTTCTATGTTCCTTTACTTCTATTATTCATATTTCTCCATCCTGAATATTTCTATGTTCCTATACTCTTATTATTTATATTTCTCCTGTATATTCCTATGTTCCTATACTCCTATTATTCATATTCCTTCATCCTGAATATTCTTATGTTCCTATACTTCTATTATTCATATTTCTCCATCCTGAATATTTCTATGTTCCTATACTCGTATTATCCATATTTCTCCTGTATATTCCTATGTTCCTATACTCCTATTATCCATATTTCTCCATCCTGTATATTCCTATGTTCCTATACTCTTATTATCCATATTTCTCCTCTATATTCCTATGTTCCTATATTCCTATTATCCATATTTCTCCATCCTTTATATTCCTATGTTCCTATACTCCTATTATCCATATTTCTCCATCCTGAATATTCCTGTGATCCTTTTTTCCTATTATCCATATTCCTTACTCCTTATTCCTGTGATCCTATACTCCTATTATCCATATTCCTTTATTCCTTATTCCTGTCTTCCTACATCCCTTTAGAATTAAGTAAACTGTTGAAAAACAATTAAATAAATAGCTGTAAAGAGGTAAGTAATAAGGTAAGTAGAGGTAAGTATTTCAAATATTATCGAAATTTTCGAAAATTTTGTAAATAAACACTGAAAATGTAAATAAACAAACCGAAAATGTAAACAAACATTGAAAAATGTAAATAAACAAACCGAGAATGTAAACAAACATTGAAAAATGTAAACAAACAAACCGAAAATGTAAACAAACATTGAAAAATGTAAATAAACAAACCAAAATTTCTAAACAAATCGAAATTTCAATTCCCAGGCCTTAAATTTTAGAAAATTTCGAAAATTTTTGTAAATAAACACTGAAAATGTAAATAAACAAACCGAGAATGTAAATAAACATTGGAAAATGTAAATAAACAAACCGAGAATGTAAACAAACATTGAAAAATGTAAATAAACAAACCAAAATTTGTAAACAAATCGAAATTTCAATTCCCAGGCCTTAAATTTTAGAAAATTTCGAAAATTTTTGTAAATAAACACTGAAAATGTAAATAAACAAACCGAGAATGTAAATAAACATTGGAAAATGTAAATAAACAAACCGAGAATGTAAACAAACATTGAAAAATGTAAATAAACAAACCAAAATTTGTAAACAAATCGAAATTTCAATTCCCAGGCCTTAAATTTTAGAAAATTTCGAAAATTTTTGTAAATAAACACTGAAAATGTAAATAAACAAACCGAGAATGTAAATAAACATTGGAAAATGTAAATAAACAAACCGAGAATGTAAACAAACATTGAAAAATGTAAATAAACAAACCAAAATTTGTAAACAAATCAAAATTTCAATTCCCAGGCCTTAAATTTTAGAAAATTTCGAAAATTTTTGTAAATAAACACTGAAAATGTAAATAAACAAACCGAGAATGTAAATAAACATTGGAAAATGTAAATAAACAAACCGAGAATGTAAACAAACATTGAAAAATGTAAATAAACAAACCAAAATTTGTAAACAAATCGAAATTTCAATTCCCAGGCCTTAAATTTTAGAAAATTTCGAAAATTTTTGTAAATAAACACTGAAAATGTAAATAAACAAACCGAAAATGTAAATAAACATTGAAAAATGTAAATAAACACTGAAAATGTAAATAAACAAACCGAGAATGTAAATAAACATTGGAAAATGTAAATAAACAAACCGAGAATGTAAACAAACATTGAAAATGTAAATAAACAGACCAATGTTTCTATACAAACCGAAATTTTAAAGCTAGACAATTCAAAATTATACTTACCATTTTACTTACCTTTTATATACTTACCTTGCGACTTTTTTATGTTTTTTAGCATCATTTTTTAACATTTTACTTAATTCTAAAGGATTGGAAGGAATGTAGGTTTTGGAATAAACTTTTTAAATAAAAAACTCGTTTATTTATTGCAAAATAATGTTTATTGAATATAATTTACAATTAATGATACATATTTTTTAATTAACAATTGATTTAGTTACATTTGAGCTTTTTTTTAAATAATATAATATAATATATTAAA